>NC_056726.1:448468576-448473576 GCF_019279795.1 Protopterus annectens
CCGGAAAACTATATCCTTTCTTTCACTGTAAAGAGATATACATGTCCATTTTCTTGGTTTGCTATGTGTACAAGTCATAACTATAGTTTAGTTAGAAGAATTAGTATAAACTTTTTAAATTTTTATTTGCTCAAAATATCATTATGGAACTTTCAGTAAGCATATATTAATGTTACACATAAATAAAAACACAGACGACCCACAGCTTAGAACTGAACCTGACTTCCAAACACATCTAGAAAAGATGTACACACAGCCTAAAATGTTTTAGCTATCTGGGTCATTTTTAAATGGGATCCCTCCTTTTTCCAGAAAAAAAGGATTTTGCTAACTTTAGTTCCATACAGTACATATGTAGATTCAGTTAGCACAACATTCTCAAACTGTTTTGACTCCTGATTAAAATATTGCTTTTAAACTCTTCCATTTTTTGCATAATACACACTGCACTTTTTTTACAGTCCTGTGTCTTTTCTGTTCATCACAACATTACAAAAGATTTGCAGTGTACAATTATAAGCACACACAGGCACACACACACACACACACACACACACACACACACACACACACACACACACACACACACACACACACACACACACACACACCTATGACTGTGTACAGCTTGCATGTCTGCTTGGGATCAAATGAATTCATAAATGCATAATTAATGGCCTATAAATATGTTTTAACTTTTAACTTGATGCTGTCAGAATCACAAAGTACAATTTGTTTCAACCCCCCCCCCCTCGCCCTCTCAACTTCTTAGCTGAGAATCACAAAAACACAAGTTCAGGAACAGATTTTAAATATTGTTCCTACTTACTTACAAAATTGCTAGAATAAAATAGCAAGGTTTGTATTAAGAAACATTTTATGACTGATATTATATCTGAGACCCAATTCTGTCATAACTTCATTACAACAATTTGCCATTGCCATAAAACCATACTGTTTATGAACAACAGACTAAAATACCCAAAAAAGGAACATTTTAAAAATATTACTCTAAATCACTTAAATTATAGAATAACAGATTTTGTATTGACATGCACTTTCTGAAGAAAAAAAGTATTAAACACTCCTGCATCACTGACTGACTGCAATCCTCAGTGGTTTACCAGAAAATCAAAAGCATGAAGGTCTTGTCAAAAACGCAAAGTAAAATCAGAGACAGTTGAGAGCCATTATTTCTTCAAATAATTTTGCACGTTAGATGCCAGGGGCTGAATGGGTAATAAATATCACAATCACACATACACACACACACACACACACACACACACACACACACACACACACACACACACACACACACACACACACACTATTGCTAATCATTTTTACCTGACCTTTATGAGTATGCACCCTACCTATACTAAGAGAAATGTACTGAAGGGACAAATGGCCAGGCCTAGTAGACTTATAGTTAATACTGACATTTTTAAGAAACAGGTTTGTTAAAGAAATAAAATCAGAGAAAGAGGTTATCCCATGATCTGATTTCTGAATGTGAGACAGAAATCTATATAGAAAGGAAGATTAAGTCTTGTCCATTTATTTTATGCATAGGCCATAGGCCTGAGGTTAATAATGAATCTAGTGAGAGTTTAATACTTTCGGTCACATATACTTTACTTACTCTGGCTATTGGGACATCGTTGCTCATAACTGGATAATCCTTATAGCTAATGAAGGTGTAAGAAATACTTTTGGAGAAGCCCCATTATAGTCAACAAAAACTGCTATAATACTAAAGATATTTTAGGACGGGAACAAATGAGCAGAACACATATGGGAGGAAGGGAGTTTCTCTTGCAATAAATGTGGCTAGTGCAACTTTATTGTTTCAAGATAAACAGAACTTACAAAGCACCAGATTATTTTAACTGTGAGTCAAGGCATACTATTTATTCAGCTGGATGTAGGACCTGTGATGCTTTTTATATTGGGAGGATCAAGTGTACTTTAAGAGAGTATATAAGCACAATATTTGATTATAAATCAGGTTGAAAAGAATTGCTTTATTTAAATATTCTGCAAAGTGTAGGAATTTTAAATATGCTTTTGTTTTATGCATCGGGTGTGGTGGAAATGGATTTTGAAATGGAAATGGATGCCCTCCTTAATCATGTGTATTAACCCTTACTCTATGCCTGCCCTAACCCTAGTCCAACAGATTACATTACTAAAAACCCTTTCTTTAACAGTACTATAAATCAAGACAAAAGGACATGGAACACCTACAACACCAATTAGGCACAACAGTAACACTGTTCCCTTACCTTAGGTTCAGTGCTTCATAGGTGTGTACTAGGCTAACGACCACAAGGGCCTTTTTCAGCCTAGTCATGCATCCCAATTCTCTGACAAGTTCCGGTACCTTTGTTAAGTGTACACAGGGGCCTGGGAGTTGAGCCATTTACATATTCCTGTGTTCCTTAGAGACATAGGTGTCAAACCAGGGATGAATTTCCTGTTCCTCATCCAATTGTCCAAGTTGCGCTTGAATTGGTTTAGGGAGGAACTCTCCTTCACATGGATGGGGAGCCTTTTCCAGACAAAGGGTAGCCTATGGGATACATGCCTGTCTCTCCAGCAGGTTCTATTTATATCACAGGCAAGGTTTATGTCTTTAGAGCAGGTAAATCTGGTGCTGTTTGTGGATACTGCAAGTTTTTTGCACTAACACTAAACCTAACTCTAGCCCACGTGTACATGCACACTATTTGTGCTAATACAGGCTGATGCACTTACAGAACCACCACATTTTCAGTTAACCATTCCTTTACCTGCATATTCCTACATAGCTACAGTATATAAAGCCTGAATTCAACCAAATGTGATTTTCAAAATTGTGTAGTCACTCATTTATGGTCATAGGTTCATAGGTGTTTAATAGGCTAATGACCACAAGTGCCTTTGTAAGCTTAGCCATGCATCCTAAGTCTCTGACAAGTTCTGGTACTCTTGATAAGTGTAAATAGGGGCTTGGGGGATTAAACATTTACAAGCAGGGGCCTGAGAGATTAACCATTTACATGCTGCCTGTGTCCATTAGAGACAAAGGTGCCAAACCAGGGATAAATTTCCTGTTTCCATCCAATTGTCCAAGTTACACTTGAATTGGGTTAGGGAGGAACTCTGCTTCACATGGATGGGGAGCCTGTTCCAGAGATGGGGTAATCGCTGGGATACATATATGTCTGTCCAGCAGGTCCTGTTTATATCACAGGCAAGGTTTATGTCTTTAGAATGAGTAATTCTGCCGCTGTTTGTTTTGCATATATGCAGGAGGTCCATCAGAGTGGGCTATGAAAATGCCCTGTATGCCAGGCATAGATCTCCCTTCAACAGTCTGTAAGAGACAGAATGCAGGGATAGGACCTTGTGTTGGTCTGCATAGGACATGTTACTTACGCCCTGTATCCTTTTAGTGAAGAACCTCTGTGGACATTCCAATTGTTGGATATGTCTGGTTAGGTACATACCAAAGGGGGCATTGTACTCACTGATAGGTCTGAGAATGCCGAATACAGTGGAACAATGACTTCTTTGGACCTAGATGCCATACCTTTGTTTATAAGTTGTGCAACATAGAAAGATTTCCTCACTACTGTAGATATGTGATGGTCAAAGGCTAGATTATTGTCTATGTGTGTGTCCCTAAGTCCTTGACTACTGGGTTAACTTTAAGGTGTGTATTGTCAATATGATAGTTACCAGGGGTGGATGACTTTACAAAGGATACTATTATGCATTTCTTGGCATTTAGTTTTAGTCCATGGCTCTGACACCAGATGTTTGTCTGTGTCAGCCCTTCCTGGAGAACATTTGTTTCAGTGTGGGATTCAATGACAGCTCCTAATTTGGAATAATCTGCAAATTTAGTCAGCCAGAGATCACTGACATTGGCCTTGACTTCAGAGAAGTAAATGCGAAAAAGGAGCAGTCCCAGGACCAATCCCTGAATGACCCCACTTGTGACTGGCCTCTTTGTAGAGGTGGAATCCCCAATTCTAACTTCCTGGGTCCTGTCTGTGAGCCAGTTGACTATCCACTGCGTGACATAAAGGTTTGTACCTAACCTCTTGAATTTGTCAACAATGCCCAAGTGGGGCATTGTGTCAAATGCCTTGACCAGGTCAAGGTAGGCAGTATCAACCATTTTCCTCATCCATTGCTTTTGTGACCTTCTCTACGACGTCCACCAGGTTGAGTAGGCATGACCTGCCCTTGACAAAACCAAACTGGGTTGGGTCCAGTGTCTGGAGATTTACTATATAGTTATTGATAATTTCCATGGCAATTCTTTCCATGGCTTTGCATATGAGACTAGTGAGACTTATGGGTCTATAGTTTCCAGGGTCTGTAGATGGCCCACCTTTGTGCATAGGAATGATTGTTGCTGTTCTCCATTCATGATGCAAGAAGCCAGATTGGAGGCTACAGTTAAATAGCAATCCCAGAGGGCCTGACAGGTCATATTTCATGCTATTTATAAGGCATCCTGGGATATTGTCTGGGACCACTGATGCAGTGTTCTTGGCCTTAGAGAGAGCATTAAGGATCTGTTCCCTAATTATAGCAAGGGGAGTTGTAGTTGATGATATTTCCTGAGGTAAGGTTGAGGGGGGAGATGGGTAAAGTTGGAGCAGAATTTTCTGGCCAGTAGGTTGGCTATATCTTCTGGCTCAGTATGGGTGGCTTCATTTACAATGAGCTCTGCACACAATTGTGCATTGCCTTTGAGATTGCTGAGATAGCTAAAGAATGTCATGTGGTTGTCCTTGGCCTGGAAGGCCAGATCTACCTCAAATTTGGCTTTGGTAGACTTTATTTGTCCCCTGAATTGTTTGTTTAGTTTGATGAGAGTGCTTTTATCCTACTGTGTGCAGCACCACCTACTTTTTGCCATGATTTTCTTCCTTCTGTTATACAGCCTATCAATTTTGTGAGTTAGCTGGGGGTCCAGGTTTTATTTTTACGTCAAAGGA
>NC_056726.1:449116076-449218528 GCF_019279795.1 Protopterus annectens
CATCGTTAACATCCTCCTATGCACCCATCTCACAGTTAACATCCTCCTATACACCCATCTCATTGTTAACATATGTCAGGTTCCATGGCTGGAAGCTGGGAGGCTCTTTAGTCTAGAAGTTACATACATGAGATCTGAGGAAAAGATAAGTTGTCTACAAAGCAGGAAACCAAGTTATTTAAAGTGCTGCGCAGAATGTAATCACTCCGTAATTGCCTATGTGATGCACTTGCTTGGTCACTTGGGAGTACTGGCCCATAGTTCACACATCCTCCCAGTGCGGTTTGTGGCAAGGCATACCTAGAGCAGTTTAAAGTTGTATAGAGCAATGTCTGTTAAACTTTCCTGTATTATGAATAAGGCTTAGGAGTCTACACAAAGGGTGGTAATTCAGAAACGCTTAATGCTTCTGTGAAGCACTAATCACCATGCCATGATCCAGTACGTTTCTATGTTTATTAGCTATCCACTAGTTTTTGTACCAAACATGTATTTAAAAGGTGTAAATATTGGAAGACCATTACACCACAAGTATTAGTATTTCATCTGATTATTCAAACTTACTAAACAACCAAATGACGAAAAAGCAGCTTCAAAGCAACAGCTTCAGTAACAGGCTTTTGCCATATTAAATCCACAATATATGAAATATAAAGCTTTGCTGTTGTAAAAGTCAAGTGGCGTTGTAATGTAAAAGTCAAGTGGCGTTGTAATATGGCAAAGCTTTATATTTCATATATATATTTTATATTCAATATTTACACTGTTTTTGTTCTGCTGAGCATTCTTTAGCGGAATTCACTTCTTTTTCTGGATGTATTTAAAAGGCAGATATGTTGTCCAAGAAGTAAAAAGAAAAACACAAGGGATTGTTGCACACTAAGCATTTCTTTATGTCCCTGACATCTTTCAGACATCCTCAGTAGTCATGTATCGTGTACAGGTCTTTACATGAAATCACCTATGTTCTAACCAATATTGAAGGGTTGTGGTAGTGCCTTGCCCCAAGAGTAAGTAAACTGTTCTAAAATCTGATCCCTATGTTTAAATACAGCTCAAGTGATTAAAGTTTATTTGGCTAAGTGACAGAAATACTGTTTATATTAAGGCTTACAAGGTATGTTTGGAATTATCAGTGACTGTTACCTAGTCCATTGCAGACTCAAGAATGCATTTCTTGCCTGTCCCTTTTGCACAGAGGATAAAGCCCTGGTTGCACCCATGATGACCTGAGTTTGATTAGTAGTTCTGATTGCTGAAAGGGCTGAGCAAAGGAGTGGGAGTGAGTGGCTGACTTAAGCTTACTCATCCCAGGGGGTGGGAGGTGGCTAGACTCACTGCATTGCTGCTATTTTGCCTAGTGTATACAAATAAATGTATAGCTCTCCGTGTGTATTGTTCATTGTCCATAATGTACTTTTATTCAGCCATTATTTTAATTTCTGCTGTTATTGAGCTCTAGCAACCAAACTAGATCCTTGGACAGCTTATCTTCAAAAACATCAGTTACGGCCCCCTCTACACTTGTATACTGTACATGTACATGATTGTGTGCCACATTTCTGTAAAGCTTGCAATACTTTCAATGCTTGAGCTAAATAAATAAAATAACTCCTATACAAAACCAATTGTCAATAAAACGCACAAACACACACACACACACACACACACACACATATATATATATATATATATATATATATATATATATGTATATATGTTGGGTCTGTATCAGTTTATCAAAAGACCAAATTGTCGAAATCTGTATGGTCTTGATCATATTGGTTTCGAGAATTTGGTTGTCTGATAAATTGATGTAGATCCATATATATATATATATATATATATATATATATATATATATATATATATAAAGGTCTACTTTTCTTTATCGAAAGCTCATTCTTTCGAAAAAGAAAAGTATGACCCCATTTAAACAAAAGTGCACTTTCACAAATACTGGTTCACTAAACCGGTAATATAAACAAAAAAAACACACTGCAGCACTGAAGTACGCTACAGTGAAGATAAGGTAATATACCGGTTTCCCCGCTGTAGTGTGCTCTCAGAGTTAGTGTATATAAAGTAGCAGGGATGTGGGGGCACAGCCCCCTGCAAAACTGCCTTTGCAGTGGTTTTTTTTTGTTTGTTTATATTACCAGTTCAGTATCTACGAAAGTGCACTTTCATTTAAGTGCACTTTCACGTAAATGGGGTCATACTTTTCTTTTTTGAAAGAATGAGCTTTTGATAAAGAAAATATATATATATATATATATATATATATATATATATATATAGAGAGAGAGAGAGAGAGAGAGGCATATAGATAGATTGATAGATAAACATATAGTTATATATATATATAGATAGATATAGATATAGATATATATGGATATACTTACAAATATTGAACTACCAAAACATTGAACATAGAAACATTGATCCCAAAGGATCAAAAGTCAAGTCTAGGAGTTTGTTTTCTTTTTTTGACTACCCTAGACTAAACCATTATTTTAATAATGTTCTTAAGATCTGACCTTCAATTATTTAGCATAATTACCTCCTCTAGGACACTAGCAGGGCACTCTCCAATAGGCTCAACTATCAGAGACCACTATACACAAAATGAGTAAATGGAAGACCAACTCCCACAGGACCACAGCAGCACATCCAATTAATTGAGTTCTCCTCAAACTAAGACTGGGCACACTCACTGGTTGAATTTTTTTTAACCACACTCCCTGTCCCCCACAGGTGGCAAGCGTGTACCAACCAGAGTCATCAGATTCCAGGTGGCACTGATTTTCATTTGATATATATGGGTCCACATCAGTTGACTGAATGTTCAGAAACTCCAACTCCATATGGTCGAGACCATATGATCAAGTTTTTGAAAACTCAAAGCTTTTGAATGAAGATCACAGTACAGCGAGAATCAGAAATTTACACTTTTCCTCAGTGTAGTGCAGTCTCAGAGTTGGTATATATAATTTGTAGGGGGTGTGGGGATTTTTCTGGTGGTTTTTGTTTTTTTTTTTTTTTTGGTGTTCGCATTTTTGGAAACTCAATCATATAGTCTCTTCGATATTTTTTTTTTTTGAGTTTCTGAAAAGTCAGTCATCTGACACAGACCATATATATTTATATATATTAAATGAGTCAAAGTTCCCAAACAAAGGGCAACCAACAAAGAATTCGAACCACAATACGACCACAACTTCAAATACAATGGCCACACACCAAACCTTGGAGGAAACCTCTTTTATTTCACCCACTGAGCGCTTTCACCATAAAATGGCTTCTTCAGAGTCTCTGAAGAAGCCATTTTATGGTGAAAGCGCTCAGTGGGTGAAATAAAAGAGGTTTCCTCCAAGGTTTGGTGTGTGGCCATTGTATTTGAAGTTGTGGTCGTATTGTGGTTCGAATTATTTATATATATTGTTATATTATATGGTTGTACTTGACTCATTCGAATGCTGATTTTGTCAATACAGTGTACTGCAGTCTTTTTTATTAAAGTACTCTTTGCCAAGTCCATAGTTTATCAAACAGAAGAATGCCAATTGTTCCATTTTGTGTAGAGGATGTGCTTTAGTTTACAGTAAGTGGCTGAGTAGATAGCCTTTTTGAAATGTCGGGACCCACTGGGGGAGTCCAGATATGCAGAGATTGAATGGCCGAAAGAATGGATTTACATATACTAAGTCTGAGCTACCATTTCTTAGAACATTCCTTTTTTCTCTGAGGTTTGGTGATCTTGGAGTTGGTATATATAAGTTTGGGAGTGCAGAGGGTTTGTCCCCCACATGGGGGGATGTGGCGGGGCTCCCCTTGCAAAAAGAAGTTTTAAAGAGAAGAGCAATTTTCGAGATTCACTGTTCTCTGTGTTTTCAGTCTTTTTATATCATTTTGGCACTCAGCTTTTCGAGTAGCAACATTTCAATAGGGAGCCGGATGTGCATTTTAATGCCAAAACTTTGGGATATACCAAAAGTTTCAAGATTAGGGATGGGAGTGAGAGTGCTTGAGGGTTAGGGTTAGAGTAAAGGCTAGGTAAGGTTTTAATGTTCTGCATATTTGCTGGTGTATAAGAAGTGTTTGGGAGTGTTTTGTGTAGTGGTACTCTTATGGAAAGAGTTTTTCATAAACTAATGTACAGGGCTGGTGTTAGAACTAGGGTTAGCACATCAGTAAATGGTATAGGTTGCAAAATGTGTGTGTGTGTGTGTGTGTGTGTGTGTGTGTGTGTGTGTGTGTGTGTGTGCGCGAGTGTGTGTGTGTGTGCGCGCGTGTGCGCGTGTATCTGTGTGTGTGTGTGTGTGTGCGCACGCGCGTGTGTACATGTGTGTGTGTGTGTGTGCATGTGTGTGTGCGTGTTTGTGCGTAGTCATGTTAAATGGTATTGATTTAGAATGCACTGATTTTTACATTTGCCATGGATCATGAAGTGAACAGTGCTGCAAATAGTTTGCACTGTAGAGCACAAAGAAAATCAACATTTATACTACTGAGAGTTGCCAGTTTTACTTAGATGTTTTCTTTGTAAGCTAGAAGGCATTAAGCACAGTAAGGTAGCAGTTGCAAAAGAAGCTATGCTGTGCCCATCCACAAAGTACAAATTCATCATTATTGCAAGTGTGTTGTACTGTAATATTTGTACAAACCTTTTGCAGATGAGAACATTAATGACTACATATTTCAGTATTTTTTTATCTGCCTGGGCAAACAGAGAAAAAGTTTACAATATTTAGATGTAGATGATTTCTCCTTGTCCAAAAGTTGGCAATCATTGATTATGTGAATGGTAGCTAGGATGGTATTTATTATAGCATATTAAAGGGACCCATCTAATTCATCAAATGTTTTGTTAAAACCAGTGGTACACAAGTAAAATTTAACTACATTTTACAACATACTAATTAGAATGCAGTAAATGTCACAGACGTGATTATTCCTGGAGAAATGCACACTTTTATTGCATTCTAAAGATGAGAGGCATTTTCTAAAGTAGAAAATATGATGTGCCTTATACATCCTGAAATGCTTAACTGATGGCATGCAACATGTGTAAAGCAGAATTTAGGGTGAGCTGTTCTAACTCCTCCAAAAGCCAGTCACTAGTAGTATACCCTCGGGTTTAGTCCTTGGGCCACTCTTCTTTGGTATTTACTTCTCAGAGGTCAGAGGTATTGCTAAGGGTTTATGGCTGACCAAGTCTGCAGATGACTCTAATCTTGGTGTCATCATATCCGCCCCAGTTGACATCAGGATTTTCTAAGACTGCCTTTCCCAAACCAATACTTGGTGCCAAAATCATGGACTAAATCAAAATGCAAAGAAATGTATAATAGTATCCTTTGGCAAGCAAGAAGCCCCTTGTAACTATCAACTGACAACATACCCTGAAAATTAATCTAATAATAGAGACCTGGGAACCTATGTAGACAATGAATTGTCATTTGATCACCACATATCAACTACTGTAAAAAAGTTTTTTTCATTGCAGAGCTTATAACTAAGGGTATGACATTCAGGTCCAGGTATGTGATCATTCCACTCTATTCTGCACTCATCAGGATGATCATTGAGTTTAATGTCCCCTCCAGTATCTACCTATCCAAACATATGACACAACTTGAACAGCAACAATGCTTTCTTCCTAAGAAAATCAAGGACTAAATCATAAATAGTATGTGGACCATATAAAAGCTGTGTCCCTCTTCTTTGTGTCATACAGCTTTTTGAGGGGCAATCTCTGCCTCATGTACACAGCCTCAGCACAATTTATCATGCCAGATGTAATGCACATTTGCAAGTCTAATGGGGGCATAAATACCCACTCAAGAGATTCAGTCTCTTTTGCAACATACATAGAACATGTTGGAGGGATAGATATGTCTCACAGAGAGCACCACTTCTTTGGAATGGTCTACCTCTCCACATGCACCAAAGTGCTTCTTATAGTTCATAGGTGCATAGTTTAGTACTAAGCTAACTGCCATTGTGAGCCATTTTAAGCCTAGCCAATTATCCCTTGTGAGACTCAAACCCTGCACCTTGTGTTTGTAAGGCAAACACCTTAGCCATTAAGCCACCCTCCCAACCCCTTTTACACTATTCAAATGTAATTTCGATGACTGGATGGGTAACCAAAAATGCACCCCTGTTTGAGCACCCTTGTCCCTAATGGATAGGGGTAATGTGTAAATATTCTGCTTGTTTCTGTGTTATTTGTATTTAAAATATTTTTATGGGTTAGAAACTTCATTGTAATGTGTGAGCGGGCTTCTAAAGATCCTCACAGATCAATAACCTAGTAAGTACCTATGAACCTATGAACCTATAAAACAATTCTAACGTTCACTGCTCAAATGTTGTGCAGCACTCAGCACTCCATAAAAGCAGCATGTGGGTCTGCCTGCATATGGACATCCAGGCTTCAGAATGAGTCCAAAACATGTTCCACTGATGAAAGTTACATACCCATTCAACCCTAGAAGGGCAGTTGTATAAAAATAAGGAGTTATGAATATAACAAAGTAATGCAGTTTTGGGAACTTAGGGAACCCCATGTCAGCATGTGTGTACACCATACAAAGGCACTTGATGTAGGGTACACCATTGTTACAGATCATACAAAGGCACTTGATGTAGGGCACACCTTTGTTACAGATCATGCAAAGCCCCTTGATGTAGGGCACACCTTTGTTACAGATCATACAAAGGCACTTGATGTAGGGCACACCTTTGTTACAGGTCATACAAAGGCACTTGATGTAGGGCACACCTTCGTTACAGGTCATACAAAGGAACTTGATGTAGGGCACACCTTTGTTATGGATCATACAAAGGGACTTGATGTAAGGCACATCTTTGTTACAGATAACTGGCTTATACTATTAATGTACCTATAGATCTGAAGCCTCATATCTTTGCTAAACTTCCATTTGTTAATTTGTGAAACAGTGGCACCATTCACATTAACACTCAGCTATTTTCACCCTTCTTGGAATTGTCTACACAACATACTGGTTGCCTTTACGCTGTCACTTTTTAGTATACCAAATGATAGTTATGTATGACATCACTGTGGAATGCAATGTGGTACACCATGCCCTCTGTCCAAGTGATTTTGATGTCTGCCAGTTGCATATCATCCTATAATAATAATACAGAGTATCACATTCTATTCATGTTGCATAAAGAGGCAGTGAACTTAATTGGAAAACATTAGTATGCACTCCTGCAAAGTGGCATTATGGCTGGCATATCAATTTCTGACCAACATATGCCCCCAGTTACTTAAAATAAATGAGTTGTTATTATCATTTTGACACACATGGATGGCTTGATTATGTTTGTGGTAATCAGTGATGTAAAAATTAGTGCTACAGTGTGTTAACATGCATGTATCTGCATACACACACATAAATACACAGGTTCACAGTTAAACTCTATTCAATAACAATAAAGAAAAACTGGAAAAAAATGCTATGCTTTTCTAGGAATATACAGTTCTGTAGTATAATAGACTGAAAAGTTAACTCTTTGTTGTCACTCAGCACTCTGACGTACATACATAAGAAGCTTCCAAAGAATTTGACCATCAATAGAGAGGTTTCATTCCTTGAGCAAGTGGTTCTGAAAGAGATTTCATGATATACAGTAACCATATCTTATGTAGGCTGAGCAGCTACATTCAAACTACCTAATATTTGAATGTCTTCTTGCTCTTTTACCAGGTTACTTTATTCTGCCAACTGCTTTAGTTTGGTATAGGTGTGACATCCACTATGTATGATCACTTCTCCAAATACCTCAAGCCCACACATGCTTTCAATGCAAGTATTTGAGGTAATTGTTTGATAAGCAAATGTGACAACAAAAAAGCATCTTCCAGGAAGGCAAGGCCCCTGCAGTACCTGTATGAGGGGATTCAACTCAATACATGGGCTACTACCTCAGCAATATGGAATACTGAATCAAGAAATCTCACCATCTTTCTCAAGTAGTGCATTATACAGGGTACTTGACCCTTTCCCTTCTTAGCTGGCCCTGTTATGGCCAAAGGCATCTCCTACACTGTAGATACACCATCAGTGCCACAGGCCAGGGAACTAATGCTTATTCTAAATATGGCATGAATTGCTCCCTGTGGATTTTGGAAGGTGCTAAAGGAGCTTGTTGTATTACACTAACCATGGATATCAAAATATTTAGGGTACAAATTCTTTATATCAGTGTTTCTATTGATATAGTGTATTTATATATTAAATAAAAATATCAGTTATTTTTTGTTAAACTCAACTAAAATATAAACAGCATAAAGACATTTAATTATTACAAACAAACAGTATCATCCAGTTACTATAGATTTAAAATACCTGTGTTCACGTGTGTGTATGTTTGTGTGTGTGTGTGTGTGTGTGTGTGTGTGTGTGTGTGTGTGTGTGTGTGTGTGTGTGTGTGTGTGTGTGTGTGTGTCTGCCTGTATCACTAATGATTCACAACTGACTCTTGGCACCCCTAAGAACAGTTATTTGGACCATCAAGACTTTTCATGGCAAAGACATAGAAGTAGACTGCCAGGTCATTCTTCCATCTGACACTCACTGGCAACTTCAAACCATTCTCAAGCCCAGGATACTAGCGCTGCAAATGGACACCTTGCCTGTACACCAATGGGTAAACTTAAAATGCTTACAATGTACTTAACTGAGTTCAAATGTTTAGGCTGTGGTGAACAGATTAGATTTTGCTGAAAGTATTATTTTTCCACATGTAATAACAAGTTTATACCATGTGATGTTTTACCTTTTCAGAAATTTGTATTTCACTAATTTATAGCTGTTGAACAAATTGAGAAAACAGTAAGCAAACATTAAAAGTTAAAAAAAAATAAGTATTGTGTTATCCAAACATTTCTTGAATAGTGTCACAGTTTGCCATCCAATGTACTATGCAGATGTGAGGGGCTGATATGGTCTGGGTCTCCTAGATGAGAAGGATGCAAGCAATTCAGAAATTGTATTTATTACTTTATGTATTTATTACATTTGTTAACCAGGCAAGTCTGACTGGGCCAGGATCCCATTTTCAGCGGAGGCCCAGGGACAAAAGCTCCACAACAGTACAATATAAACATTGTAAGACACAGCATTTGTTCACTATACAGTAATATTAAGACATTAATTTACAATTATATTTACAGTAGCATAAGACAGTTATGGCTGAAATTGATCCACAGAAAGCATTGTTGGACTTGAGATGTGATAAATTAGCCTTGTACACAGTTTCCTATAAGCAGTGTTGGCAAGGTAGCAGGTATGGGATTAGTACAAAGAATATTTAGTTAGGGTGGGATCAGGGAGAATTTGTAGCAATAGTGATGAGAAGATATCTGGATGGGTAGGCAGTATAAGGAGTGAGCATAGGAGGATTAGCCTGCGGTAAGGCAGGAGCAAAGCCAGTGGTAAGTTAGGCAGTTTAGCTAGTTTATTAGTAGTTGTTTGAACTTGTGATGGTGTGAGTTTTTAGTAATTGCAGGAGGGAGAGTATTCCAAAATCTGGTAATTTTACTGGAATAGAGACAGTCACCATGATAGTTATTAGATTTGGTGACCTTTAGTGTAAATTTATTGGATGATCTCAGGGTCCTGGGGTTAAGATTTGGTTGGATGAGATTAGGGAGTAGAAATGCATGGATATGTAAGACAACCTGTGAATGAATACTAGTGAGATTTATTTCAAGAGTGGAGGTTACAATGAGCACACATAAGTATTCTGTAATATTTTATCACTCAGTAAATATGTAACACATTTGTAGTAAAAAGGAAATATGAAAATGGCCTTAAACACTCTGTGCTCATTACCCTACAAAAGACTGCCTTCCTCAACAACTACAAACACTACAGACTCATTTCCAGTCTTTGTCTTATTACCAAAATCTTTGAGAAACTCCTTTATAAATATGAATTCAGTTACATCAGCAGCCACGGCCTATTATCTGATCTCCAACATGGGTTTCATAATGCTTTTAGCACTACCATGGCTTTACTTTCAGCAAAAAATAACATAAATTGCAATATCAATTAAGGACTATTTGCAGTAGGTGATTTTGTGGATATGAGCTACTTTGAAAACGTCAGAGTGTGAACTCTTACTAAACAAACTTAAAAGACACAACTTTGGAGACAACACAATAAAGTGGTTTAAAAAGTACCTTGCAGATAAGACCTTTCAAGTCTATCACAGCAATTGGCACTCAAACCAAGGCAGAGTTAACATATGAGGTGACCCAAGGCACAGTACCTGGCCCTTGCTCTCTTTTCATCAATGACCTTCCAATAGGCCTTCCTACACTAGAACTTAAGCTACATATAGATGGCATTTTGATCCAGAAGTCAACAAGTGAGAAACTAGACTACAAAACAACTACAATCTATGCTTCTAAGATTAATCCAAAAATAAAAATACAAATGCGATGCTATTCAAACTCCTAAAAAAGTATTATCCCTATCAAAACTATTACTCAAGACATAAGGTAACATTATGACCACTGTCTCTGAATATAAATACTTAGCCATTACATTAGACTCCTACTTTCACTACTCACTTAGATAACATCACATATAAAACCCTATTTCAACTCAAGTTTTGCTATAAAATCTCCCACTTTTGTCTCCATTAGCTAGGACTGCTATAACTAAAAATGTCCTGCTTACCCTAACCAGCATTATATTCTGCTTACAACACACAAAGAATCAAAGCTGTTGAAAATAAGATTTTCAGATGTGTATTATTAGCAGATTCTCATGCCTACCCCTGAGATCTCACCAAAGAAATCCACTGGATACTAGTTAATAATAGGGCAGCCTTCCTTTTCTGCTGCCTTACCTTTAAAATCATAAATTTGGGATACTGCCCACCCCTAAGAACCAAACTGCTTTTCAGGGAGTAGCCTTATTGGTGTAGATTCAAAATCACAATATGTGAAAAATACACATACCAATGGCCTGTTACTTGAACCATTTACCCAGTGAAATCAGGTTACTGACTGTGACAAAGGGGCATACTGCCAGCCCATCTATCTGGAATTTTGTAAATTTCTGGAATTTTGTAAATAATTATATGCCATTGGTGAATATCGAAATGATTTGTGTAAGATGCTTGTGTTACAACTGTATTAAAACTGTCTGTCAGGTGTATATCAAACTGCTGATACAAAAGCATGTGTTGAAAAGGTTTTTGCAAAGTGTTTAAAATGTAACCGCAGAATGCCCTACTGGAACAGAACAGAAATGTACATACACTATTCATAACTGTTTAAATGTATATATTTTAACAATGGAAACTGGAATACAGAAGGTTAACTTCAGAAAAATATCTGAAATTAAATTACTTTATGGCCAGATCATAAAAAAGATGTTATCTTTTAGTTTCAGTGCAGCAACAGACACAATGTCTGTCCTAAAAGGTTTTCTGTATTGTCTTGGAAGTGTTTTATTGTTTTATGACTTCCAGGATCTACAGAGATCTGAGAGAAAGCTGTTGTGTATGTATGCTAAATACTGCTAGCTTTCAGTAGTGGTGGTTTTACCTGGGATAGAGTCAGGTGACAAGAAATTATGACATTCTCCAAGCTATCCCAGCAGTGATATTTGAGATATTAAATTTAAGAAGTCTCTGAGAGAGATTGAGCATTCTGTAGTCTGTCTTTGACATCAGCTTGAGGATCTATTCACCACATCTGCCTTACTGTTCTAATTAAGTGTACTATGGTACAGTATAATTCTTTTAGATATAGTCAGGAATATAGCAAAGCTTAATTTAGATGTTTTTCTTTATTTATTTGACACTGTTCGGCAATGTTGTTTTAAATATTTCCTGTGGTTTTGAACTCTGATGTTGCTGTAAATATATTTAGCGTTGTTGTGTTCTTTTATGATTTATTATTAAATATATTTAAACCTTTAATTGTGGCTGGTCTGTCTAGACATATTTGAGCTCTGAGAGTACTTGCAGATTTATTTGGGGACAGTGTGTAGGCCATTCCTAAAAGCCTTGCTCTTGGTCAAACTACAATTTGTATTGATAGTAACATTACACAGCAAGATTGGGCACCCTTTGTTAAGGGCCTTAAAGTAGCTGATAAAGAGTTGGCTGGCGGCAGTAATAACTACCTTATAGTCTGGATAGAGGGGGCATATCTAGTAAACATGTGCCATCCTTTTCCAGATGTGTCTGTGTGTGTGTGTGTGTGTGTGTGTGTGTGTGTGTGTGTGTGTGTGTGTGTGTGTGTGTGTGTGTAAAACAAAGCTCCAAGAGTGTGTGTATCAGCTACTTGGGCAGGGACACGAAGCACTTGTTGGACAAAGAGAGAGAGTGCTAGAGGTCTTGGCTTGGCTAGTCAGCTGAGATCTCAACTCTATAGCTGTGTCAGTGGGGAGTCTTATTGGGGATATGAAGAAAGAGGGAGAAACCAGCCCCGGCCTGACTGTGATCTCTGTGTGCTCTTAAGGGAAATTGCACTCTGTGCAAAGAGCTGCATCTGGAAATACTGTGTGTGTAACTGTCATCCTCCCAAAGTATGTCCCCCATTGGTGCTAGTAGTGAGAATTGAGGATCCTTGACTGCTGTTGCCGGTGGTGGGGCGTCACACTAACCACAATAAAAGAATAAAAAAAAAAATCACTTCATACCCACATCAAATCAGAATGAATTTAACTGGTTCAGAGAAAATGGTTATCTTCCCCCCAAAATCACTTCACATAGCAGTTAAGAAGGTCTTGTATATAGATACATATCTCTGCATTTTTACTCAAGTGTTTAATTACCGAACATTGGTAATCTTGCTCACCTTTGATTTGTATGTTTATTTACTATTATTTTACTTCTTTTTCTGTGGTAATAGAATATCTCTTTTGTTCAGGTGTGATGCTCATTTGTTTTAGCCATTGCAAGTGAATACTTGTATATATAATGTACTTATTGTATGTACTTATTGTATATTATCCACAATTATTTGTACTGTCTTATTGCTCTGTGAGCCCAGGTTCATGGCTGAAAAGTGTCAGTAGACCAGACCACCTACATAGCTAACACATTATATATATATATATATATATATATATATATATATATATATATATATATATATAATATCAAAGAGCCTCATTCCTCACACTGATATGTTCACTTGGAATAAGAATAGATGCACACAGTATTTTCAGATGCAGCTGTCTGCACCAAGCACAATTTCCCTTAAGCGAAAACAGGGAACACACTCAGTCCAGGGGCTGGGTTTCTCCCTCCCTCTCTCCAGGCCCTCAATAAGACTTCCCACTGGCACAGCTGTAGAGTTGAGTCCTTAGCCTAGTGTTACAAACCAAGTCATCCACCACCCTCTCTTTGTCCCTGCTCACACTCACACACACACACACACACACACACACACACACACACACACACACACACACACACACACACACACCTGGAAACGGCTGGCACAGATTTACTAGCTCTGGCTCCTCATTCCAGATTATAAGGTAGACTCACTGCCACCAGCCAGCTACATTAAGGCTCTTACAAGGGTACCCAATTATACTGAGTAAAATTAATACTAATACAAATGGTAGTGTTTGGCCAATGCAACAAGGAGCTAGTGTCACCAAATAAATATAAGTACTCTTGAAGATTAAAATATTCTCTAAAAGACCAGCCACAATGAAAAGTTTAAATATATTTAATAATAAATAATAAAAAAACATAAAAATACTAAATATCTATTTACAATAAACAGCACAGTTTCAATCACAGGAAATATTAAAAATAACAGATGGATAGATTCGCACAGATACAGAAAAACAGTACTTAACTAATCTCACTATATTTTCCTGACTGATCTAAAGAATTACTATTTCCTGGTTACTTACTAAAGCAAGGCAATATGATGTGGGTGAGTCGTCTTGTCAGTTCCAAAAACAGACTGCCCTGAGACTTCTGTCTCATCTAGTATTAAAGCATTATTTCAGTGCTGGATTACAGAATTAATTCACATACATCTGGTCATCTGACTTCTGGTTCCCACACTACCCCCTTTAGTAGAAACTGAGCCAGAATATAGCACATGTGTGTTACCATACAATCAGATAGAGCTTTGTTGAGATGTGTTCTAGCATCTGGAAGCTATAAAACCATTTCAAAACTTCCACCCTTCCAGGATAGCAATTAGTTCACCCCTAAAGATAATACTGCAGGATTCCTAGTCCTGGTTTTCACAGACATTTCTTCTCTGGCTGTAATCAGAGCTGTAAGATACAATCTTTATGGCCTAAACCAGGTAATTTAATTTCACACTATTTTTCAGAGTCAGATGGTCTGAGATTAACCTCTTCTCTTCCAGTATCCTCTGTTACAATATATTCATTTCAGAAGTTAGAATACAGTCTGACATACAGGTGTATTTATTTTCTGTCCAGCAGGACACACTGTTGGTACATTTTTAACACAAGCAGCTTTACAAATACATTTTCAACATAAGCATCTGTACAAATCAGTTTGATATACAAATCACATATAATTCTTTACAAAACTCCAGCTAGCTATGCTGGCATAGGTTACACATCCAATGTCCTACTTCTCCTAGCATAGCTGGCAACACCTCACATCATCACGTATATATAAATATATATATATATATATATATATATATATATATATATATATATATATATATATCTATATATATTTTTTTTTTCCCCAGACAACCTGGACAGGACTCATTACACAGCCATGTAACAGTTAAATTAATGCTGTTCTGCCTGGAACATTGTGATATTGAATAGCAATATTTACATTTGGCCATCAGGTCACATTGATCCTGTTAGATGCCCTAGAATGTTCTGTGCCTATTGTGACGATTGGGGAGAGATGGGCGAAGGCTGACAGCCTAGTCAAATAGAATTTGATATCTAATTCGGCATTTGTAAATAAATGTAAAATACAGGCATGTTTTCTTGATAATAAATGTAAAATACAGGCATGTTTCTTGAGTGTAAAGAAAACATTGTAAAATGTGAACTTCAAGATTGTTGCAACATTGCCATCTGCTGTAAGGAAAACCAAGCCAAGTATTTTAAATGCGTCTGTTTAAGCTGAAAAGATCTTATGAATCTCTTTCATGTTAGAATTTGTCTCCAAGGCAGCTGGGTGAAGGTTTCATGCCCATTGCTTTAAGGCTAAAGTTTATGACCAGAATTTAGATGTGGAAGGTGCTTAATTGCTCTAAGTTCTCTTAGAATATACATGTGAAATGTCTTCTATTGTTGGAAGTTTCTGTGCAGGTGTTAGCTTGCTAAATAATGTAAATGGAGTTTCTATTAGCCTGGGAACTCAGAGCGGGTGTCAAGATGATGCAATATGAATACTGGGAAAACCTAAGTGTCAAAAATGATGTAATCTGGGGAGGACCCAGAGACATGTTTGTTAGTAATGTTTAAATACTATTTCTCACAAGAGACAGGAAGCATTTTGATCATGGATATCCACTTATCAGCACTCGGCCTTGTGCTCACATGTAAGTTTTAGCACTATGATATTTTGTAGGAATAGTTAAAGCTAGTAAAGATTAATTAGGTATTTTTCTTTTAAATCAGACTGGTCCTACTGTATTATTTTAAGTTTCTGTGTGATCTCTGAACTCTTAGATATCTCTGTGGTGTAGTAGTTTTGTCTTGTGTTTTAGCTATTTATTATTAAATATTTTTAAAACCTTCTACCCGTGGCTGGTTTATATAGAGATAAATTATGCTTTAGAGTGCATTATATATTTATAGAGTTTACTGTCTAAGCCCTTCCAATAAGTCTAGACTGAATAGTCACATTACCATTGGATAATAATATTGCACAGTAATAATTGGACATCCTTTTAAGGCCCTTTTAGTAGCTGATATTATTAACTGGGCGGTGGCAGTAATTACTATCGTATAGTCTGGGTAAAGGGGCACAGATGGAGAATCTGTGTCAGCCTTTCCCAGGAGTGTCTGTGAAGTTGTATAAATACTTATCTCAAAGTGTGTGTGTGTATGTGTGTGTGTGTGTGTGTGTGTGTGTGTGTGTGTGTGTGTGTGTGTGTGTGTGTGTGTGTGTGTGTATGTGTTGTGTCAGCTACTTGTCAGGGACACAAAGCACTGGTTGGACAGAGAGGATACTGGAGGTTTTAGCTTGCCCAGTTAGGCTGAGACCTGGACACTATAGCTGTGCCAGTGGGGAGTCTTATTGGGGACCTGGTGATCAAGGGAGAAACCAGCCCCAGACTGACTGCGATCTCTGTGTGCACTTAAAGGAAATTGTACTTTACTGTGTGTATTATAGGTTCATAGGTTCATAGGTTCATACTAGGCTATCTGCCCAAGGGCATTTATAAGCCTAGCCCATAGTAATGTGGCTTTCGCCACCCCTTTAGTTTGAGTAAAAACTATGTCTATTATTTTGCTGTGCCTCTGTCAAGCAGTGACACTGAAGTAATCCCTGGGGTATATCTGCGATCTCCCATCCATTGGTCAAGATTCCTCTTGAACAAGGCCAGCGAGGTGCTCTGCCTCACATGTACCGGGATTTTGTTCCACAGCATAGGGAGTCTCTGGGTGATGAATCTGTCCCTCCAGCACATTCTATTTATAACTGCGTCAAGGTTTAAGTCTCCCGCCCTTGTGGTTCTGAGGGATCTAGATTTTTTGAGGTGAAGCATATTCATCAAATCTGGGTTTGACATGGCCTTATATGTCAGGCACAGGTCACCTCTGAGCAAGCGGTATGAGACTAAATAGAGCTGGAGTTCTTTCAGTCGGGCAGCATATGACATATTTTTGAGACCCTTTATCCTTTTGGTGAGGAACTTTTGGGGCCTTTCAAGCTGCAGCAGGTGTCGGGTCAGATACATTCCGAATGGGGCATTGTACTCAATCATAGGTCTAATGAGTGATGAGTACAGGGGGACAATGACCTCCCTTGATCTGGATGTGAATCCCTTCATGATCAGGTGGACAATATAGAAGGTTTTCCTAACTACTTTAGCAACATGAGTGTCAAACGAAAGGCTACTGTCAACCTGGGTCCCCAGATCCCTGATGACTTCTTCTGTGCTCAGTGGATTGCCACCTATATGGTAGCTAGGGGTAACCTTGTTTTTCCTGAAGGGTATGTCTATGCATTTCTTGGCATTTAACTTTAGGCCATGGCTCTGACACCAGTTATCCGTTTCTGTGAGGCCCTTCTGAAGGATATCTGTGTCAGATGTGTTTTCGACTATGGCTCCCAGTTTGCAGTCATCTGCAAACTTTGTCAGCCATAACCCTCCTGTGTTTGCTTGTACTTCAGAAAAGTAGATGCCGAACAAGAGTGGACCCAGGACTGAGCCCTGTGGGACACCACTTGTGACAGGCTTTGAGTCTGACATGGCTCCAGCAACTCTGACCCTGTGGGTTCTGTCACTTAGCCAGTTTGCAACCCATCTTGTGATGTATGGGTTTACTTTCAAGCTGATGAGTTTTTCGATGATATCTGAGTGGGGTATTGTGTCAAAGGCCTTTGCCAGGTCGAGGTAGGCTGTATGGACTGCCTTTCCCTCATCAATGGCCTTGGTGACTGTCTCGAAAAAGTCAACCAAGTTTAAGAGGCAGGATCTGCCTTTGACAAAGCCAAACTGGGTTGGATCCAAAGTCTGCAAGTTCCCTATGTTTTTATTTATGAGTTCCATTATGATCCTCTCCATGGCTTTGCAGATAAGACTTGTCAAGCTAATGGGGCGGTAATTTCCAGGGTCGGTGGAGGCACCGCCCTTATGAAGTGGGACCACAGTCGCCGTGCGCCACTCCTTGGGTATGTATCCTGAGGTGAGGCTAAGATTGAACAGCTGTCCTAACTGTGGGTTTAATTCCTCATTGAGTTCGTGAAGCACACAGCCGGGGACACCATCCGGTCCCATGGATGCTGTGTTTTTTGCCTTAGTGAGAGCAGTTCTCACCTGGGCGTTGGAGATGTTTGGGGGGCTACAATCCTCTGGTATAGATATCTCTCCTTTTGGGGGGGAGGGGGGGGGAGAAGTTTGCACTGAACCTGTCAGCCAGTATGTTGGCAATGTGTGTAGGTTCAGTAATTTTCACATCATATTGAACTAATTCTGAGCATATCTGGGAGTTTCCTCCTAGGTTTCTAACATAGCTAAAGAAGGCCTTATGATTGTCTTTTGAGTCCTTGGCGATTTTTCTCTCAAAATTTGCCTTGGATGATTTTATGAGTTAGTTATCCTTTTCTCTTCTATGAGACGACCTCCCTGGTATTAGTGGTGAGGATTGAGGCTCCTTGATTGCTGGGCCAGAGCACGGTCATCACACCTATATCTCCACCTCCTGGGGTACAGTCTCTGCTATTCACCCATAGACATGCCTAAATCTCAGATCCTCTAAAGTCTGGATCCAGAGAGTTGTCAGTGCTGCTGTTTCTCTGTACCAGGTGATACTTTGTTTCTGCTGTAATTCTTATTTCTTTTAAAGATACTTTTGGATGTAGCAACTGTTTTTGGTCAGACACAGTCTTCTAAACTTCCAAAACTTTTGTTTTTTGCTGAATATTGCTGAATAATGTGTCCATTTGTTATCTTATACTTTTCCTATAACCTCTTCACTCCAGAAAAAGGGGGCATGGTCACTAGGACTTGGATACTCACTGACATGATCATAGTGAAGATTCAGGAGTGATACACATTTGCATATGAGGTTTGGCAATGATATTTTCTTCCATTCAAGCTGCAGCTCTATGGACCTACCTTCAGTTCACCACTTCAAGAAGCCATCCTAGCAGAAGAGTGTCTGAACCAATTGTTTTATTTACAGAACACTAGAAAGTGAAATAAATGGTCTTTCTTGTGTGGCCTTAAAATACAGCAGTACAGTTTGGGTATGAAAAGGGGAAATACATGTATGACCTCAGAAAACGTAAGCTATACTCACCTTCTGCATAACAGCTTTAGACTTAAAGATTCACTTTTTTCTACTCATTCAGTATTTGTTTAGTTTCCTAATTGCCATTTCTCTGACAGTTTATAAAATTGAATTCTAACTCATCAGCTTGTGAGGCTGGATTCTAATACAGTAGGGGTGTTGCAAAGGGTTTCTACTGGCATGTCTCCCTACTTTGATCTACAAGATAGGCATACCTCCCATGAAAACACTTGGTATGAGAGCAGTGTCAGCCTAATGTAACATGAGGTACTTTGCATGACCACTCCCCTCACAGTCTGGTAATACCAGAGCATGAGAATATCATTCAGAAAAATTCTATGTTAATGCATTATAAATAGTATATACTGACACTTGCCAAAACTCCTAGACACTGAAAAACAATACTACAGAAAACAGAGGGTAGAAACTATATAGGAGACTGATACACACTCTGCTAAGACTTGGCCTGTATTTACATGTACTCAGTGTTTGTCTCTCTGCCAGAGTTTTAAAATCAGAAAAGACACCAGAAAATAAATGCAATTTCTTTCTTTGTGTCTACACTTAAGTTAACTAACTGTTAAAGCCATTTAGACCTGTATCTGCATTGCACATTCTGTTTATGCATTTTATTTTGTTTGAGTAAACTACATTTTTCCTGCTTTAAAAAATCTTTTGGTCTGCTATTTTTGGGTGTCCTGGATTTAAATGGCATTTGATATGAGTTAGATATAGATGAATTACCCCCCCCCCCCCCCAGGTCTAGGGGAAACTTTTAAGACTTGCACTTCAGATTTCACTGGTTTTATATTGGCTATTTTGCTTCCTTGAATGATATATCAAACCAACAAAACAAACACGACGGTCCGATAGCAAACTCCACCTGAAAGGAATGGTGATACAAAACCACTCGCAACAGCTCACAATAAGGCTCCAATGCTCCAAATCCACAAAACAGCAGTTTATTTTCTTTTTCCTTGAATGATACTTACAACACAGAGTTTAGCTTGGTCTTATCTTATGATAAGACGCAGGCTGTATTTACATGAAGTCTTTGTTTGACTCTCTGTTAGAGTTTTAAAATCAGAAAAGAAGCCAGGGAAAGTCTTTTAATGTTTTTCTTTCTTTCTCTGTGTATCTGACCAAGTGATACAGCCATTCAGAGGTATGTTCTGCATTGCTTGATCTGTTTATACATGTTTTCTGATTTAAGCGAATCCACATTTTTATTTTCTCTGAGAAAAATGTTAATCTGGCGATTTTGCAACCCACTCACCCAGTGCATTTTACACTTTTAAACTTGGTGGCTTTTGAGCTGCCCAACCACACTACAAATTTTACCTTAGGAGCTCCTCCTAGTCTCTTGTCTTTGTTACATATTTAAGCTCACTTAACATTTGCCTTCATTTTGATACATTTATTTCAGCATTCATGGCCACTTGTCCCCTTGTGTACGAAATGTACTTCAGCCTGGTCTGGTGCCATAGACTCGTAGGTAGACTCTCAGCAGTGGAAGTATTGTGATTTATCGCATGAAATAAGATTCAGACAGTATTGTTTATCAAAATTATTTAACTCAAGTGGCAGTTATTCTGCTTTTTCGTAACTTGAACTGAAGCTAGTGTGTTATTTGCTAGTAATTACAGGTGTGGGGGTAGCCACATTCTTTGATTTCCTGTACTTGCCTTTTTAAGTGGTGCATTGTGAAATTTTATTGCTTAAAAACCTCAGCTTTGGCCAGCTAAGAACTTGGTTATATTCAACTGGAAGTATAAGAGAATTTAAGTACCTTTATCTGCACTTTTTTTAAAAAAAATACAGTATTTAATTTGATTTAAACTGTGTTGAAGGAATTATTTAACTCAAGTGGCAGTTATTCTGCTCTTTAGTAACTTGAACTGAAGCTAGTGTGTTATTTGCTAGTAATTACAGGTGTGGGGGTAGCCACATTCTTTGATTTCCTGTCCTTGCCTTTTTAAGTGGTGCATTGTGAAATTTTTATTGCTTAAAAACTTCAGCTTTGGCCAGCTAAGAACTTGGTTATATTCAACTGGACGTATAAGAGAATTTAAGTACCTTTATCTGCACTTTTCTAAAAAAAAATACAGTATTTAATTTGATTTAAACTGTGTTGAAGGAATTATTTAACTCAAGTGGCAGTTATTCTGCTCTTTAGTAACTTGAACTGAAGCTAGTGTGTTATTTGCTAGTAATTACAGGTGTGGGGGTAGCCACATTCTTTGATTTCCTGTCCTTGCCTTTTTAAGTGGTGCATTGTGAAATTTTTATTGCTTAAAAACCTCAGCTTTGGCCGGCTAAGAACTGGGTTATATTCAGCTGGACATATAAGAGAATTTAAGTACCTTTATCTGCACTTTTTTAAAAAAAAAATACAGTATTTAATTTGATTTAAACTGTGTTGAAGGAATTATTTAACTCAAGTGGCAGTTATTCTACTCTTTAGTAACTTGAACTGAAGCTAGTGTGTTATTTGCTAGTAATTACAGGTGTGGGGGTAGCAACATTCTTTGATTTCCTGTCCTTGCCTTTTTAAGTGGTGCATTACGAAATTTTTATTGCTTAAAAACCTCAGCTTTGGCCAGCTAAGAACTTGGTTATATTCAACTGGACGTATAAGACAATTTAAGTACCTTTATCTGCACTTTTTTTAAAAAATATACAGTATTTAATTTGATTTAAACTGTGTTGAAGGAATTATTTAACTCAAGTGGCAGTTATTCTGCTCTTTAGTAACTTGAACTGAAGCTAGTGTGTTATTTGCTAGTAATTACAGGTGTGGGGGTAGCCACATTTTTTGATTTCCTGTCCTTGCCTTTTTAAGTGGTGCATTGTGAAATTGTTATTGCTTAAAAACCTCAGCTTTGGCCAGCTAAGAACTTGGTTATATTCAACTGGATGTATAAAAGAATTTAAGTACCTTTATCTGCACTTTTTTTAAAAAAAAATACAGTATTTAATTTGATTTAAACTGTGTTGAAGGAATTATTTAACTCAAGTGGCAGTTATTCTGCTCTTTAGTAACTTGAACTGAAGCTAGTGTGTTATTTGCTAGTAATTACAGGTGTGGGGGTAGCCACATTCTTTGATTTCCTGTCCTTGCCTTTTTAAGTGGTGCATTGTGAATTTTTTATTGCTTAAAAACCTCAGCTTTGGCCAGCTAAGAACTTGGTTATATTCAACTGGACGTATAAGAGAATTTAAGTACCTTTATCTGCACTTTTTTAAAAAAAAATACAGTATTTAATTTGATTTAAACTGTGTTGAAGGAATTATTTAACTCAAGTGGCAGTTATTCTGCTCTTTAGTAACTTGAACTGAAGCTAGTGTGTTATTTGCTAGTAATTACAGGTGTAGGGGTAGCCACGTTCTTTGATTTCCTGTCCTTGCCTTTTTAAGTGGTGCATTGTGAAATTTTTATTGCTTAAAAACCTCAGCTTTGGCCAGCTAAGAACTTGGTTACATTCAACTGGACGTATAAGAGAATTTAAGTACCTTTATCTGCACTTTTTTTTAAAAAAATACAGTATTTAATTTGATTTAAACTGTGTTGAAGGAATTATTTAACTCAAGTGGCAGTTATTCTGCTCTTTAGTAACTTGAACTGAAGCTAGTGTGTTATTTGCTAGTAATTACAGGTGTGGGGGTAGCCACATTCTTTGATTTCCTGCCCTTGTCTTTTTAAGTGGTGCATTGTGAAATTTTTATTGCTTAAAAACCACAGCTTTGGCCAGCTAAGAACTTGGTTATATTCAACTGGACGTATAAGAGAATTTAAGTACCTTTATCTGCAATTTTTGTAAAAAACATAGAGTATTTAATTTGATTTAAACTGTGTTGAAGGAATTATTTAACTCAAGTGGCAGTTATTCTGCTCTTTAGTAACTTGAACTGAAGCTAGCGTGTTATTTGCTAGTAATTACAGGTGTGGGGGTAGCCACATTCTTTGATTTCCTGTCCTTGCCTTTTTAAGTGCTGCATTGTGAAATTTTTATTGCTTAAAAACCTCAGCTTTGGCCAGCTAAGAACTTGGTTATATTCAACTGGACGTATAAGAGAATTTAAGTACCTTTATCTGCACATTTTTTTAAAAAATACAGTATTTAATTTGATTTAAACTGTGTTGAAGGAATTATTTAACTCAAGTGGCAGTTATTCTGCTCTTTAGTAACTTGAACTGAAGCTAGTATGTTATTTGCTAGTAATTACAGGTGTTGGGGGTAGCCACATTCTTTGATTTCCTGTCCTTGCCTTTTTAAGTGGTGCATTGTGAAATTTTTATTGCTTAAAAACCTCAGCTTTGGCCAGCTAAGAACTTGGTTATATTCAACTGGACGTATAAGAGAATTTAAGTACCTTTATCTGCACTTTTTTTTAAAAAATACAGTATTTAATTTGATTTAAACTGTGTTGAAGGAATTATTTAACTCAAGTGGCAGTTATTCTGCTCTTTAGTAACTTGAACTGAAGCTAGTGTGTTATTTGCTAGTAATTACAGGTGTGGGTTAGCCACATTCTTTGATTTCCTGTCTTTGCCTTTTTAAGTGGTGCATTGTGAAATTTTTATTGCTGAAAAACCTCAGCTTTGGCCAGCTAAGAACTTGGTTATATTCAACTGGACGTATAAGAGAATTTAAGTACCTTTATCTGCACTTTTTAAAAAAAAAATACAGTATTTAATTTGATTTAAACTGTGTTGAAGGAATTATTTAACTTAAGTGGCAGTTATTCTGCTCTTTAGTAACTTGAACTGAAGCTAGTGTGTTATTTGCTAGTAATTACAGGTGTGGGGGTAGCCACATTCTTTGAATTCCTGTCCTTGCCTTTTTAAGTGGTGCATTGTGAAATTTTTATTGCTTAAAAACCTCAGCTTTGGCCAGCTAAGAACTTGGTTATATTCAACTGGACGTATAAGAGAATTTAAGTACCTTTATCTGCACTTTTTTTAAAAAAAATACAGTATTTAATTTGATTTAAACTGTGTTGAAGGAATTATTTAACTCAAGTGGCAGTTATTCTGCTCTTTAGTAACTTGAACTGAAGCTAGTGTGTTATTGGCTAGTAATTACAGGTGAGGGGGTAGCCACATTCTTTGATTTCCTGTCCTTGCCTTTTTAAGTGGTGCATTGTGAAATTTTTATTGCTTAAAAACCTCAGCTTTGGCCAGCTAAGAACTTTGTTATATTCAACTGGACGTATAAGAGAATTTAAGTACCTTTATCTGCACTTTTTTTAAAATATACAGTATTTAATTTGATTTAAACTGTGTTGAAGGAATTATTTAACTCAAGTGGCAGTTATTCTGCTCTTTAGTAACTTGAACTGAAGCTAGTGTGTTATTTGCTAGTAATTACAGGTGTGGGGGTAGCCACATTCTTTGATTTCCTGTCCTTGCCTTTTTAAGTGGTGCATTGTGAAATTTTTATTGCTTAAAAACCTCAGCTTTGGCCAGCTAAGAACTTGGTTATATTCAACTGGACGTATAAGAGAATTTAAGTACCTTTATCTGCACTTTTTAAAAAAAAAATACAGTATTTAATTTGATTTAAACTGTGTTGAAGGACTTATTTAACTCAAGTGGCAGTTATTCTGCTCTTTAGTAACTTGAACTGAAGCTAGTGTGTTATTTGCTAGTAATTACAGGTGTGGGGTAGCCACATTCTTTGATTTCCTGTCCTTGCCTTTTTAAGTGGTGCATTGTGAAATTTTTATTGCTTAAAAACCTCAGCTTTGGCCAGCTAAGAACTTGGTTATATTCAACTGAACGTATAAGAGAATTTAAGTACCTTTATCTGCACTTTTTTTTTTAAAAATACAGTATTTAATTTGATTTAAACTGAGTTGAAGGAATTATTTAACTCAAGTGGCAGTTATTCTGCTCTTTAGTTACTTGAACAGAAGCTAGTGTGTTATTTGCTAGTAATTACAGGTGTGGGGGTAGCCACATTCTTTGATTTCCTGTCCTTGCCTTTTTAAGTGGTGCATTGTGAAATTTTTATTGCTTAAAAACCTCAGCTTTGGCCAGCTAAGAACTTGGTTATATTCAACTGGACGTATAAGAGAATTTAAGTACCTTTATCTGCACTTTTTAAAAAAAAAATACAGTATTTAATTTGATTTAAACTGTGTTGAAGGAATTATTTAACTCACGTGGCAGTTATTCTGCTCTTTAGTAACTTGAACTGAAGCTAGTGTGTTATTTGCTAGTAATTACAGGTGTGGGAGTAGCCACATTCTTTGATTTCCTGTCCTTGCCTTTTTGAGTGGTGCATTGTGAAATTTTTATTGCTTAAAAACCTCAGCTTTGGCCAGCTAAGAACTTGGTTATATTCAACTGGACATATAAGAGAATTTAAGTACCTTTATCTGCACTTTTTTAAAAAAAATACAGTATTTAATTTGATTTAAACTGTGTTGAAGGAATTATTTAACTCAAGTGGCAGTTATTCTTCTCTTCAGTTATTCCCACCCACCCTTCCTGTTTTTGTTTTGGTGTTAATCTTAGTGGCCTTGAAACTGCCCGCCCCTCAGCCTGCCTCTGGGCCCATCTCATTTGCTTTCTCAACTGAGTGCAGTGAGATCATATTCTGATTTCAGGCACTCCTACTGTGTACAAAGAGAGCATCTGGGAAACAGACAAAAAAAATTAAGCTTTTTTCCTGCCTTTCCTGTTAAGTGGTATAGACTATTTGTAGGCTTCTGAGCCCCCAAGCCCTTCTGTGTTTGAGGGAAGCCTTCTAGCTTGTTTTTTTTTTCTTATAACTAGCCAGTTTTCTAGTTTCAGCACTCAAATCTGTTTCTTTGATCTCAGCACTTGTTCAGATAAAAAAAAAAAAAAAAATATCTGCTTTTACTGTACTTGTGTTTCTACCTACTTCGTTTTACTTTTGCATCATCTTAAAAATACTCAATTGTATTTATTACTGCTTGGTGTAACTCATTCTAAGCCTTTTGGTTTAAACGCTTGGGCTTCGGACCAGTTGTTTTGCACTGAGAGGGTTTGTGGTCTGCACTGTTGTGGCAGAACAGGTAGCTTACATCCTTCTAGGTTGGGAACTGCTGATTGAGGGCTCAGTGTCTGTTATTCTAAAAGTGTATTAATTCTGGTTTAAGCACTTGGGCTTTCAGGCCAGTTATTTTACATTAAGAGGGTTCGTGGTCTGCACTCTTGTGGGAGGAGAGGCTGGACTCTGCCCTTCTGAGCTGGGAATTTCTGGTTAAAGGCTTATAGTGCATGCATATCTGAACTGCTTACCGAAGTTGGTGCGCCTTGTTTGCTGTGGCATAGACTGGATTCGGGCCTGCTGGATCTAGCTTTGTTTGTGTAACTTGAGCACTAATCCAGGCATTCTCTAAAGTATTCAATTGTATTTATTACTGCTTGGTTGTAACTTGATTAAAGTGTAGCTAGCATTCTAAGTCTTTTGGATTAAGCACTTGGGCTTCAGACCAGTTGTTTTACATTAGGAAGGTTTGTGGCAAGCACTGTGGTGGCAGGACAGGTAGCTTTCATCCTTCTAAGTTAGGAACTGCTGATTGAGAGCCCAGTGTCCAAGGGTATTAGTTCTGGTTTAGGCACTTGGGCTTCAGGCCAGTTATTTTACATTAAGAAGGTTCGTGGTCTGCACTCTTGTGGGAGAAGAGGCTGGACTCTGCCCTTCTGAGCTGGGAATTTCTGGTTAAAGGTTTATAGTGCCTGAATATTTGAACTGTATCTTACTGAAATTGGTACACCTTGTTTGCTCTAGCATAGACTAGATCCAGGCCTGCTGAATCTAGCTTTGTTTATATGCTTGTTGTTTGTTTGCTTCTTATTTCCCTGGAAGCTAATTCCACCTAATACGCGGCTTCTCAGCGCTTCTGTGGATCACCAGTGATATCTGCATTGCTTACTGTACTAGTTCCTTGTTTCACTTGAAAGAAAGTTACTGTTTGTCATTTTTGCATTTATTTACTTGTAACACATTGCACTCAAGTTACCTGGCACTTGCTCACTAAAGCAATTATATAAGTCAGCACTAAAAATTAAAAGCACTACACCCTCACTCCCCACTGGCCCTTGTTTTCAATTATTAAGGAATTCCCAATATTATTCTAGCATGTCCAAAGGTCAGTTGTCAATCTCCTCTCCGGTCCAGCTGGTGAATCTGGGAATCTTGAGGCAATGTTATAACTGCCTCATGTACACAGACAACCCTCTCCTCCTCCCACATAACACAAATACTTGTGAGAGATGCAGCTATTTAGCCAAACTGGAGGCTGAGCTCTGTCAACTCAGGACTGGCAAGACCAGACAGGAGGATAAGGCAACTACACACACCACAAAACCAGCCTCACATAATGCTACTACACCACTGACTCAAACACACAAAGACATACTCGGAGGCTCTGAGTAAAAATTTACCTAAACAGCAGAGGCCTCCAAAGCAGACACCCAAACAACTGCTACCTCAAGAAACCCCACAAGCAACACATAAACCACAAAAGCAGTGTGCAAAGCAGTCACAGCCCTTAAGGCCAAATACAACACCAAACATACTTGTCATAGGTGACTCCATAGTCAGACACACTGACGTCCCACTCACCAGGCTGAACAAGGAGAGGGTCACAGTAAGCTGCCTATCGGGCACTAGAATCTGCCACATAACACAAGCACTCTGGTCACTCCACGGCAAGTACAAATATGACACAGTCATTGTCCATGCTGGTGTGAACGACCTGAGACGTACCTCCCTGGACTACATGAAAAGAGACATAGAGGAGCTCTCTGATTATGTAGCCCAGGCAGGTATGAACCTGACCCTGAGCAGTATCCTTCCTTCACCAAGAATGATGCCACAATATAGAGACAAGATGATCAGCTTTAACAATTGGCTTAATGTCTGGTGTCATTCAAAGGGGATCCAGTGTCTGTCTGCCTGGGATGACATGCTTGACAAGCCACGCTGCTTCGCAAGGGATGGCTTGCACCTGTCACCCTGGGATTCCGGATATTGGCTAAGGCTCTTGCCACCCCATAGTGCCTTTTTAGGCAAGGCTCAAATTCTAAACCTACCACCCTAGAAAACAAAAATGGGAAGAAACTGAGGGTAATGCTGCTCAATGCCAGAAGTCTAAATCTCAAAATGCACGCACTCAAGGCCCTTCTCAGTATGGAGAACATCGATGTCTGTGCTGTAACTGAAACCTGGTTCAAGGCTCCTGAGAGCACCCTGGCACTATTAGGTTTTACCTCATATCATGCGTTCCGGCCCCAAAACCCGGACCACACCACAAAAGGAGGGGGTGTATCCATACTCGTAAAGGATACCCACACCTCCAGGTTGGTGGCAACGCACGAAGCTTCGGAAACCATCCAGGTGCAACTAACCATAGGCAAAACTGCTCTACAAATTGTAGCATGCTACAGGCCACCCTCTCAAACTCAGGAACCCCACACAGCCTTCCTGAAGACACTGGAGGGCATATATGTATCTCCAAACACCATCATATTGGGTGACTTCAACTACCCGAATATAGACTGGGAACATTACTCAAGCCCAAACTTTCTAGCCCAACGGTTCCTGGAGTTCATAAATTCAAATGCCATGGAACAGCTAGTCACTGTTCCCACGAGAGGAGAAAATATACTAGATCTCATTATCACAAACATGGGGACAAAATGCTCCACACCGGAAGTATATCCCTCATTGGTGAGATCTGATCATAAACTAATCTCACTGGAAATCCACATCCCGCCCCCACCCCAAACAAAAAAGACCACAGTGAAGAACTTCTCTAAAGCAAACTTCACACTACTCAAGACTGGTGTGGTATCCTTCAAGGCCCCTGAGCCAGTGGAAACCACAATCAAAGCTGTGGAAGCCCTTACAAATGCCTTCTATGAACACCTCCAGGACTGCATGGATCAGGCAATCCCAAATAAAACCAAGACTCTTTCCACAAAGGGCAAACATCCAGTCTGGTGGACCCCAGCCATTAACAAACTTTACAATAAGAGGAGAAAGCTATTACATGATAGAACAAAATCCATAAAAGGGAAGTCACCCCTGATCATTATTAGTAAAAAAATACGAGCACTCATAAAATCAACTAAGGCCAATATTGAGAGAAAAATTGCCATGGATTCAAAGGACAATCATAAGGCCTTTTTCAGCTATGTTAGGAACCTGGGTGGAAACTCCCAGATATGCTCAGAATTAGTCCAAAATGATACAAAAATCACTGAACCCACAGACATTGCCAACATACTGGCAGACAGGTTCAGTGCAAACTTCACCCCGCTCTCGCCCCTAAAGGAGAGATAACTATCCCAGCAGAGTGTAGCCTCCCAGACATCTCAAATGTGCAGGTGAAAGCTGCTCTCTCTAAAGCTAAAAACACAGCATCAATGGGACCAGATGGTGTCCCCGGCTGTGTGCTACACGAGCTAAATGAGGAATTAAACCCGCACATAAGGCAGCTGTTTAATCTCAGCCTTACCACAGGATACGTGCCCAAGGAGTAGCGTATGGCAACTGTGGTCCCACTCCACAAAGGCGGTGCCTCTACGGACCCTGGTAATTACCGCCCCATAAGCTTAACAAGTCTAGTCTGAAAAGCTATGGAGAGGATCATAATGGAGCTCATAAACAAAGATATAGGGGACTTGCAGACATTGGACCCGACCCAGTTTGGCTTCGTCAAGGGCAGATCATGCCTTTTGAACTTGGTCAACTTCTTCGAAACAGTCACCAAGGCCATTGATGAGGAAAGGCAGTCCATACAGCCTACCTTGACCTTGCAAAGGTTTTCACACAATACCCCACTCGGGTATTGTAGAAAAACTTATCAGCTTAAATGTAAACCCATATGTCACAAGATGGGTTGCAAACTGGCTTAAGGACAGAACCCACAGGGTTAGAGTTGCTGGCGCTATGTCAGACTCCAAGCCGGTCACAAGTGGTGTCCCACAGGGCTCGGTCCTTGGCCCCCTATTGTTCGGCATCTACTTCTCAGAAGTACAGGCCAACATGGGAGGACTTTGGCTAACAAAGTTTGCAGACGACTGCAAACTGGGCGCCACAGTGGAAAGTGCATCGGACATGGATATCCTTCAGAAGGGACTCACAGAAACAGATAGCTGGTGCCAGAGCCATGGCCTGAAGTTAAACACCAAAAAATGTATAGTCATACCCTTCGGGAAAAACAAGGTAACCCCAAGCTACCATATAGGTGGCAATTCACTAAGCACAGAAGGGGTTATCAGGGACCTGGGGACCCAGGTTGACAGTGGCCTTTCTTTTGACACTCACATTGCTAAAGTGGTTAGAAAGACCTTCTACATTGCCCACCTGATCATGAAGGGATTCACATCCAGATCTAGTGAGGTCATTGTTCCCCTGTACTCTTCACTTATCAGACCAATGATCGAGTACAATGCCCCATTCGGGATGTATCTCACCTGACATCTGCAGCAATTGGAGAGACCCCAAAAGTTCCTCACCAAAAGGATAAAGGGACTCCAAAATCTGTCATATGCTGCCAGATTGAAGAAACTCCAGCTCTATTCAGTTGCATATCGTCTGCTCAGAGGTGACATGTGCCTGACATACAAGGCCATGTCCAACCCAGAATTAATGGACATGCTCCACCTCAAAAAATCCAAATCCACCAAAACCACTAGAGCAAGCGACTTAAACCTTAGCACGGATATAAATAGGACATGCTGGAGGGATAGATTTATCACTCAGAGACTCCCTATGCTGTGGAATAAAATCCCGATCCATGTGAGGCAGAGCACCTCGCTGACTCTGTTCAAGAGAAATCTTGACCTGTGGATGGGCGATCGTAGTTTTATCCCGGGAATCATCTCTGTCTCACTGCTGGACAGAGGCACAACAAACTAATGGGCACAGTATTTTTTCATATAAGGGGTGGCGTAAGCCACAAAAATTTGGGCTAGGCTTATAAATGCCTTAGGGCAGATAGCCTAGTATAAACCTATGAACCTATGAACCTAAAAGTGAAGTTAAAAGCAAACATTTTCACGTTTTTAATTACATATTTAATCTGCACTTACAGTCACCTTCATTTTAATATTATTTTTTTCTTTTTCGGTTTCTGTCACATTTGTACATACAATTTTACAGTCATTTAATTTCTAACTTTGTCTAGTACCACAGACTCTTAGGCTAGATTCACAGAAGTGAAAATATTGGGATTTGCTGCATGATCGTCATTAAGAAGGCACACCAACAGCTTCACTTTTTGCAAAGGTTGAGGAGAGCAAACCTACCACCAACGGCTCTCACAACCTTCTGCAGGAGCACCATCGAAAGTATACTGACAAACAGCTTTACAGTACGGTATGGAAGCTGCTCTGCTTCTGAGCATCAGTCCCTCCAGAGGGTAGTGAAAGTAGCTGAGAGGATCATCAGGAACTTCCCCCTGTCTTACAAGACCTACACATGTCCAGATGCCTCAGCAGGGCAAGGAAAATAACCAGGGACAGCACTCATCCTGCTTACAAGCTGTTCTCACATTTAACATCAGGAAGGCGCTTCGATGCATATGCTGCAAAACCATGAGATTCAGAAACAGCTACTCTCCATTAGCTATCAGGTTAATGAACTCTAGGAACAGTACCATTCACACTGGACATTAAATAAGTAATCCAACAATACTGGCAAGTCTCAATATGAAGTATATAACAAAGTCTTAGGTTTAGGTTTAGGTTTGTAAGTTTGTATTAGGTTTAGGTTTGTATTAAGACCTTGCATTAAGGTTTGTATTGTATTAACAATACTGACAAGTCTCAATATGGAATATGTAACAAGGTCTTACCCGTACCCAGACAGCAAAGTCAGCAGTAATCAAACTGAACTGTCTTATTATTGTGCGATATAAATGTAGGCCTTAAATCAATCGCTAAGTGCATTTTTTTCCAGTGAAAATATGCTAATAATCTAGAAATGAGTGACAATCTGTTAAATCAGTGCAATAATCCAAGTATTTATTATTGTTGTTTGTCATCTGTGTCTATAGAATTTTGTGTATTATTGTCATGTTAAATGTAGTCTATGTTTTCTATGCACATTGAGCCTGAAGAAATGTAATTTCACTCAGTTTGCACTTGTGTGGGTTGAAGTGACAATAAAGTTTACTTTAACTTTGACTTTGACCTGTGTACCCAACCTCTGTTGGCTTGAGTTTCTGACATTATTGATTGGTTTACTGAATTAGTTTTTCTCCTACAATATGTGATGAGTTGTGCTCAGCACACCACCAATGTATAACTCACTCAACAATGGGAATTGTACACAATAGCTTTTTTCCATAAGAAGCTTGTTTAGCCAAAATGACATCAATACTCTAAACGTGTAGCCACTGTGAACAGTGCTGAGCATAAATAAAATGCTCTAAGCTACAGTAAGATGCATCAAGTATAGTAGATCCCAAAGCCGAAGATAACTAAGGTACCTCCTCACAAGTTTGTACCTCAGTAGGTACTGACACCTCTGCACCCCATAATCAAACTCCACTACCTACCATAGCAGGTACTGACCTCCCTGCCCCAAAATCAGACCGGTAGAAACTATGGCCCAACATTTTCCCACAATTTTTGCAGCCAGCCTGATTAAGATGAGTATCTTCAGACAATGTAATAATTGTTATATATGCACAACCAAAAATAAAAAATTAAAGAGAATCCAAGCAAAACGACCAGATGAAAGATCCAACACTGTTTTATTAGTCTCTCTAGCGCCTCGGCTCACGCCTTCAAGGAGAATGACTACAAAAAACATTTTGTGAATATTTATATCATCTTAAAACAATCAATTAAACAATCAATTAAACAATCAAACAATTAATCAAAGAATCATTAATTCATAAAAAAACTCTCCAATTGCATTCCACATTTATACCACTAGGTGTCATCGTACCATATTTTAATATAAAAACAGTCTCTTTATATAAAAGTTTTTGCTTAATCAATTCACTATTATTATCCATTATAATATGTTCTAAAACTGTTGCTAACAAACCATCTGGTTGACTATTATGATAGTCTTTAAAGTGCATAGCTAAGGGACTTTCCACTTTCTTATTTTTTATATCCCTTATGTGTTCCTGAAGTCTAACTTTGAAAGCTCGTTTACTCTCCCCTATATAAAACAATCCGCAGGGACATTTTAATGCATACACCACTACTTCTGTATTACAAGAAAACTTGCCACAAAGTTTGAAATTTCTACCATTTATATGTTCAAACGTTCTACTTATATATTGGCAAGAAATACACTTGCCACACTGGTATGTGCCCATTGACAATAAAGTTTACTTTAACTTTGACTTTGACCTGTGTACCCAACCTCTGTTGGCTTGAGTTTCTGACATTATTGATTGGTTTACTGAATTAGTTTTTCTCCAACAATATGTGATGAGCTGTGCTCAGCACACCACCAATGTATAACTCACTCAACAATGGGAATTGTACACAATAGCTTTTTTCCATAAGAAGCTTGCTTAGCCAAAATGACATCAATACTCTAAACGTGTAGCCACTGTGAACAGTGCTGAGCATAAATAAAATGCTCTAAGCTACAGTAAGATGCATCAAGTATAGTAGATCCCAAAGCCGAAGATAACTAAGGTACCTCCTCACAAGTTTGTACCTCAGTAGGTACTGACACCTCTGCACCCCATAGTCAAACTCCACTACCTACCATAGCAGGTACTGACCTCCCTGCCCCAAAATCAGACCGGTAGAAACTATGGCCCAACATTTTCCCACAATTTTTGCAGCCAGCCTGATTAAGATGAGTATCTTCAGACAATGTAATAATTGTTGCATGCTATCTGGTGACCAGCTATTACTCAAACAGCATAATACAGTGTATGAAAAATGCACATATATAATGCCACTTGAGGCCAAAATCTCACTCATAGACAACAATAATACCAGGATCATTAGCAGTTCCCCCAAAACACATCTTCCCACAGACTACATAAAACAAATAATCTATAATATGCTGAGGTACAAAATCTTAAATTGCCCAAAACTCAAAGATCACTGAAATACAATAAGGCATTAAGCACACTCAGAAGTCTGAAGAGCATATCACCTCACATAGTAATAGTGGGTCACAATGTCATGGATGTTGTGCCCATAAGACAGGCATATTCTCAACCAAATCTTCTAGTCATAGTTAACTCCATTGTAAGACATTCTGATGCACCACTCACCAGGCTGAGTAAAGCAAGGGTGACAGCCAGTTGTTTGTCTGGTATCAGGTCTCATCAGATCACACATACACTCATGTCCTTGAACAGCAAGTACCAGTATGACTCCGTTACAGTACATGTGGGTGTAAATGACTGAATCATAACTCCCTGCACTATATGACAGAGACATGATAGCTGTTGGACTATGTTTCCCAGGTAGGTATGAGCCTAGCACTGAGGAGTACCCTATTTTCCCCAAGGATGATACCTCAATACAAGCAAAACATAACTGACTTCAATAATTGGATTATCTTTGGTGTCGATTGAAGGGAGTACAATATTTGTCAGCTTGGGAGTATATGACTGGCAGGCTATGCTGCTTCACCTGGGATGTCCTGCACCTGTACCCCCTAGGCTTTTGAATACTGGCTAAAACATTGTCCACCTCCAAAGTGCCTTTTTATGCAAAGTCAACCAGATAAACCTACCAACATGACAAAACAAACAAAGGGGAAAAAGGTGCTACTGAGCAATGCAAGGAACTAAAACCAGAAATTCCACTCCCTGCAAGCCCTCCTCATCTGGGAGAATATAGATGCCTGTGTAATGACCAAAGTGGGGTTGGTACTCCAGCTATGCAGGGCTATAATGCATTCCCCACATTTAGATGAGATACATCACAGAGGGGAAAAAAGGTGGAGGTGTCTCAGTTCTGAGTCAGAAGAGGGTCTCAGCAAGGCTGATATAGCAGCAGGATGCTATAGAGTTTCTTCATGTCCAGCACACCACCAGCAAAGTCCCTTACTATATTCTAGCTAGCTACATAATGCCACATGCCACAGAAATGCCAAAGCCCATATTTATATGAACTGAAGTCACTCAGCATTAAACTCCAATACCATCTTCCTGAGTGACTTCAACTACCCAACTATAGAGCGGTAAACATGCACCATGACTAGTGTGCTAGCCCTCAGATTCCTGGAGTTTGCTAACACAAATGCTCTGAACCAACTATTCAGTACACACTTAGGGACACAACATCCTTGATGTTGTCCACACAACTATAAGGGTAATTATGCACCATCACTTGTGTAACATTGTCATTTCTCAGGTCCAAGCGCAAAGCAGTCTCTTTCAAAATAAAACCAAAACCCAAGATCTCCATTGTGTCTTGAACTTTTAGAAATTTCACCAGGGCAATCTTCCTACTTCTAAATGATACTATGGCAAATTATAAATCCCCTCCAAACTCAGAAAACTTTACTGCTTATGTGGAAACATACACCACCAACTTTTATCAGCATTTAAACAACTACATTGAAGCAGCGGTACCCAGTAGAAACAAGCACATAGCAAACCCTAAAAACAAACCTTCCTGATGCAACCACAATATCACAAAGCTTTATAACAAAAGGAGGAAAACTGTGGAAAAAATAAAAGGTGTAACACTTAGCATGTTAGAAATCCGATGATTAAATTAAGTAAGCAACTCAGAAGTCTAATTAAAACATTAATGCCAAATTTGAGGAAAGAAAATATAGCCACCCAGGCCAAGGACAACTTGCATTTGCATGAGTCTTGGCTCATTTATCCAGAGCTGCTCATTGTTTTGTGACAACACCAGAGACTTTGAGAGATTTTGCAGACATCTGAAGCCATCCTTGGCAAGACAAATGAAATTAAGTATCATTTTGCACTTGCTTTAGTTGTGTTCATTATACTGTGAAAGATTTCTTTGCTACTTATTGCTTTCTGCACTTCTTGAAAATGTAAAAATTGCATTTTCTAAGTACTGTAAGGGGTGCTGTTCTGCATTTAAATACATTGTATCCAGTGATTTTTAGCTAGTATTAGGCATCTGTTTATGGTTCCTTAACACCTGGGATCCGAACCAGCCATTTTACGTTGAGATGGTCAAAGACTGCACCCTTGGAGCAGGAGAGGTCTAATTTCAATTATCTGAGCTAGGAATTGTTGATAGAAAGCTCATTATGTGATTACCTGACTAGCCTTAGGGCATAGTATAAAGCTTGCTTTTTTATAATTGTATGCAAGCCTCGAGTTTCTGTGAGTCTTGGCTCATTTATCCAGAGTTGCATTTAGTGACGATGCCAGAGACTTTGAGAAATTTTACAAACATCTGAAGCTATCATTGGCAAGACAAATTAAATTAAGAATCATTTTGCGCTTACTTTAATTGTTTTCATTATACTGTGAAAGATTTCTGTGCTATTTTTTGTTTCATGTACTTAACGTTTAAAAGTTCTGCATTTAAATGCATTGTATTCAGTGATTTTTAGCTAGTATTAGGCATCTGTTTGTGGTTCCTTACCACTTGGGCTCCAGATCAGTTATTTTACATTAAGAGGGTCAAGGTCTGTACTCTTGTGGCAGAAGAGGACTGATTTCACCAATTTGAGCTGGGAATTGCTGGTAGAAAGCTCATTGTGTGCTTACCTGATTGGCCTTAGTGCATAGTTAGTGTAAGACTTGCTCTTTTCTGATTGTATATAAGCCTGACATTTGTGAGAAGCTGCTGTTTGTGCAGAGGGGGTTAGTGGTGCCTTGTATATACAAAATCAGCAGAAACTGAAATTTCCCTTTAAAAACTACCTCACAACTATACCTCAGTCCCACACTAATCACAGGGTAGCATGGTGAGCAGCATAAACTCATTTAGTTAGAACTATTTAGATCTACATTACATTATTACAGCACCCAGGAATACTGCTGCTCAAAGAGCATCTGGTTTGGGTGCTAGGCAGCTTAGGTGAATAGGTTAGCTGTAGAGTACATCAAATTAAGTACCCATCTGTTGCCTGGTTACAAACACCCTCTATTTCTATCCCTTGCAAAGTACTCATGAGGACCTACAACCATGAATAGACACTTTCCTGCTATCTCTGCATCCAGCTTGGTGGACATGTGCATCCTGAAGTAATGTAGCAATTGCCTTATGTACACTGACAACCACTTAATTCTCTGAGAGACAAATACAGTATGTAAGAGATGTAGTTACAGATTGACATTGGAGGCCAGACTCTCACATACAGACACAAAAAGTAACAAACAGGTTGTCAATGTCACACACACAAACCAATCACTGCACCCACAAAAGACCAGACACATGGACTTACATATGTAGTGGTGCTCCCATGTAACTTACCCAAACCACTAAGGCCTCTCAGGCACAGTCCTCAGAAACTCCACATACAAACAAACAAGATAATTCCCATCACAACACATAAAGCCACAGCTCATTGGGTCTCAAATATACCAAGACTATAAGGAGAAACACCCCACAACCCAATATTTTGGTCAATGAGATTCCATTGTAAGATACACTAATGTCCCTGTTACCAGGCTCGATAAGGAGAAGGTTACGGTTAGTTGCCTATCAAGGGCCAGGATCAGCCAGGTCCCAGAAGCACTCAGGTCACTTACCCAAAGTACCATTATGATTGTCATAGTCAATGTGGGTGTGAATGACCCGAGGCATGCCTCCTTGTACTATATGAAGAGAGACATATCTGAGCTCTCAGAATATGTGTCACAGGCAGTTTTGAGCCTAGCACTGAGCAGCATTCTACCATATCCAAGGATGATGACATAATACCAACAGAAAATTATTAACTTTAACAAGTGGCTTAGCTATTGGTGTCCTTCTAAAGGGCTCTAATACTTGTCAGCCCAGGTGGACATGGTTGACAGGCCATGCTCCTTTGCTAGGGATGGTCTTCACCTGTCAACTCTTGGCTTTTAGATATTGGCCAAAACATTATCCACCCCTACAGTGCCTTTTTTAGGCATTGCCAAACAGACACATCTTCCAACATAACAAAGGCTACTCAGGACAATCTAAAGGTATTGCTGCTCAGTGCTAGGAGTCTCATTAAGAAAATGCACTCCCTAGAAGCACTCCTCACCTTGGAGACTGCTGACATTTGTGCAGTTACTGAAACATGGTTCAAAGCCACAGAAAGCACTCTACTTGTGCATGGCTATAATGTCTTTCATTTGTTCCAACCACCCACTGAACATCTTTTTCTTCTTCTTCTTTCGGCTTTTCCCGGTTAGGGGTCGCCACAGCGGATCACCTTGTCCGCACATTGAATGGCAGTGGAGTTTTACAGTGTCGAGTTGCCAGCCCGGCGCCCAACCTTCCACAGAAGGCACACTCACACGCACACCTAGGGCCAATTTAGAGTGTCCAATCCACCTGCAGCATGTCTTTGGGATGTGGGAGGAAACCGGAGCACCCGGAGGAAACCCACGCGACCACAGGGAGGACATGCAGACTCCACACAGAAGGCACCCCAGCCGAGGATTGAACCAGAGAACCTCTTGCTGTGAGGCAGCAATGCTAACCCAACCACCCACTGAACATAAAAGAGCAAAATGAAGAGGTGTATCTATTTACATAAAGGAAACGCAAACCTCAACTGGTCAAACAATATGACATCCTTTTTTATTTAAACAAGAAACATCTTTATTAAATTATCACATATTACATAGGCAATCATACCTTTATATAAATGGCAAAAACAGATTGACATAATTTTACTTGCAAACATTATACATCACTTATAATCTATCCAGTCATTGTCAGTCGAACATTACATAGCTCATTCAAATCCTGCCTTCTTTTAAACCTTGTTTCTCCTCTCCAATTATTGTTCTCACAATTCCCTTTTTTCTGTGCAATATGCTCCTTCCCTTTTCTAAAGATCCCAATTCCAGTTGTTTTATCTCTGTTACTATAGTCACTACTTCTAGTAAAGTTGGTTTAGACTTTGATTTCCATTTTCTAGTAATTGCTTTTTAGCAGCCATCATAATTAGACTAAGCATGGCTTTACGATATCTAAGCAATTCCAATTCTGTATCATAGCTTAAAAAATGTATTTCCTTAGCTACACCAATTTGCTCACCCAGTATCTCAGACAGACCAGTCTGCAGGGAATCTTTAAAGTCTGCCAACTCATTATACTCCCAAAAAAATATGTTTTCAGTTATCTCTTTCTTCCCCATCACACCTCCAACATTTGCTGTCTACCTTGCTGTATAAAACTACATATGTAAACACTTTCAAGCAAATATCCTAAATCTTCTAGACTTTGTTGCATATTTCGTAGGCATACATACGTATATCCTCCCTTTGTTTCTTTGTGAATTGCCTACCCAATCTCCATTCACAATCCTTTCTAACCTCCTCTGATTGATTCTTATAGTTATCATGCAATATTTTGTATGTTCTACTAATTACTCCTTTTTTAACAGCAGCTTCTGTTCTAGATTCTACAAAAACTCTACCAGTGTTGGTCTTTCACTTAGGATTCCCCTATTTCTTTCTATATGCCTAGTCTCTGATATCAAACCTTTATAATGAGGCAATCTCTATTCTGCAGTCTAAGTAAATTCTTGGCCTCATCCCATGCTGTTACCTTTCCATTTCTAATTATTTGCTCCCAATAACCTGGTTCTTTTACCAGTTTTCTCCAATAAATTCCAGCTCCCTCTTACCTATTGTTTGTATCCCTAATTGTAGTCATCTCTAGCAGCAGAATCTCCTTTCTCCAGTCCAATGTTCATAGGTTCATAGGTTCTGTACTAGGCTAATGGCTCTAAAGACTATATAAGCTTAGCCCAAGAAGATTCCCTGGCATCATGCCACCCAAAGTTAGTTCCCAGTGCCCCTGTCAAGCAAGGCCACTGAAGTGATCCCCAGGGTGAACTTCCTATTGCCTATCCACTCATCAAGATTTCTCTTAAAGAGGGCCAGTGAAGTGCTCTGCTTGATGTGAATGGGAAGTTTGTTCCAGAGTATAGGAAGTCTCTGGGTTAGGAACCTGTCCCTCCAGCATGTTCTGTTTATTATGGTAATGAGGTTTAGGCCCCTGGAGTGTGTAGCATGGAGGGATTGTGATTTCTTTAGGTGTAGCATATCTAGCAGCTCTGGGTCAGACATGGCTTTGTAGGTCAAGCAGAGATCGCCTTTAAGTAGGCGATAAGAGACAGAGTATAGCTGGAGTTTTTTGAGACTGTCCATATAAGCCATGTGTCTAAGGCCTAAGATCCTCTTAGTGAGGTATTTTTGTGGCCTTTCCAGTTGTTGTTGTAGGTGCCTAGTGAGGTACATACCAAATGAGGCATTGTATTCTATCTTCTTCTTCTTCTTCTTTCGGCTTTTCCCGGTTAGGGGTCGCCACAGCGGATCACCTTGTCTGCACATTGATTGGCAGTGGAGTTTTACAGTGTCGAGTTGCCAGCCCGGCGCCCAACCTTCCACAGAAGGCACACTCACACGCACACCTAGGGCCAATTTAGAGTGTCCAATCCACCTGAAGCATGTCTTTGGGATGTGGGAGGAAACCGGAGCACCCGGAGGAAACCCATGCGACCACAGGGAGGACATGCAGACTCCGCACAGAAGGCACCCCAGCCGGGGATCGAACTGGAGAACCTCTTGCTGTGAGGCGGCAATGCTAACCACTGCACCACCGTGGCCACCCGAGGCATTGTATTCTATAATAGGTCTAATGAGGGACGAGTAGAGAGGGATTATGACCTCTTTCTTCCTGGATAAGAAACCTTTTGTAATGAGATGTGCCACATAGAAGGGCTTTCTGACTCCAGTAGCAATGTGGTTATCAAAGGAGAGGTTGCTGTCAACCTGTGTCGCCAGATCTCTTATCAAACCTTCAATGTTTAGTGGACTACCGTCTATGTGGTAGTTCATGGGCACCGAATTTTTCCCAAAGGGAATGACAATGCACTTTTTGGCATTGAGATTAAGGCCATGGTTCTGGTACCAGTCATTGGTGTCAGTGAGGCCTTTTTGTAGAATGTCTACATCAGTTGCAGAATCGATAATGGCTCCCAGTTTGCAATTATCTGTGAACTTGGTCAGCCAGAGTCCCTTTGTTTTGGCTTGAACTTCATAGAAGTAGATGCCAAACAGGAGAGGACCTAGGATCGATCCCTGTGGGACACCACTTGTAACTGGTCAGTAGTCATTGTGGGTTCTATCAGTGAGTCAGCTGGCAATCCATCTTATGACATAGGGGTTTATGCCTAGTTTAGTGAGTCTACCTATGATTTCTGAGTAAGGGATGATGTTGCAGGCCTTGGCAAGATCTAGGTAGGCTGTGTGAACTACATTGCCCTCATCCACAGCTCTGGTGGCTCATGTTGGCTTCGTTTTTAGAATGCTTTCTGCTACTTTCTAAATATAATATTCTGTATAGTTATTGTTATTCTCCTTAAGGATATGCATCCAAAATCCCATTCTCTCCTTGTTTCCCGAGCTTCCCCCCTGTTTTGTCATCATCCCTTTCCACCTTGAATTATAGGTTTCTGCTTGTGCTAAGGATAGGAGCCATAACTGTGTAGCTCTGAAATAACCCTTCAAATCGGGTAATCCAAAATTGCCTTGTTCAATTAAAAGAATTAGCTTATCCCACTTGACTCTTGCCATCTTCCCCTCCCAGATAAAATCCTTTAGCTCTTTATAAGTGATATCCACAGCTTCTCCTCTGGTTGATAAAAATGTGCCTGACCTGTGTATAAAACTAATGGGACTAAAAACATTGTAACTGCTTGTATCTTGCTATCCATATACATATAACAGAGCTTCCAGTTTCTCAGTTTTGTATTATCTTTTGTTTAGTCTCTTCCAACATATCCTTAACTGCCACACCAGAATCCTTTTTAATCCATACTCCTAAGTATTTCATTTTATCATATCTCCATAAATATGGATATTGCTGAACCAGTTTGTGTGTAGGTACATAATTTATAGCTGTTGCCTTTGTTTTAGCTCCATTAATTTAGTATCCCAAAAAAGAGTTAAACTGCCTCACAATGTTCCACAACACTGAAATGTAATTTTCTGGTTTTATCAGTTATAAAAATATATCATCTGAAAATAGCACCAGCTTTTCTTGATTACCATACCAATTATATCCTTCAGTTTCTGAGTCTATTATTTTCTTTGCCAATGGTTCTATCTAACTATTGTGCAAATAACAAAGGAAAAAGAGGACACCCCTGCCTGTTTCCTCTGCTTAAACAGAAATTATTATTGAGGAACCCACCCACTTTAATTTTCAACTCTTATCCCTCATATATCCTCCTAATCAACCTTATAATTTTATCAGGGAATGCAAATGTGTCCATGGCCTTGATCTTAAACTCCCAGCTCACTCTGTCAAATGCTTTCTCTGCAGTAAGACCAACCAACAACTGTGGTATTTTCTTACATTCATCTTCCCTCTGGATCATCAGTGTTCTATTAATGTTGTCAAAGAATACTTTACTTTGTAGCATGCAGATATCATGCACTATACAAATATTCCTGTTAAAACAAAAGTTTGTTTTCCTTACAGTTAACACTTTCATTCTTCTTTTTCCCCTCTCTTAAATGTTCCTCCAAACATTAATGGCATGAAGTAGGAGATATGCTATTGAGTCCCCTATAAGTTTATCAAAGTCAAAAAGGGCAATATTTCCAGGCTTTCTTGTTTTGTCATGTTTCACAAATATAATTAATGATTTATAATACCACATTTATTTGTTAATTTCTGAGTTGCTGATTTTATTCCTGCTTATCTCCATCTCCCAAATCCAGTCTCTGCTTCCTTTCCAACATACTCTCAGTTCTTCTTGTCAACTCTTGTACTTTTTTTCTGTCTCTCAAGCATTTTCCGCTGAAACACTGGAAAGGGTTACACTGGCACAGTCTCTCTGCCGTCCTTATTAGCAGAAGAACAAGAAGAAGAATCTCCTTCTGTTTCACAGCTTATTTTTTGTTGGATGAACTTCTGTCATTCCTCCTTAACCTGTTTCACATCAAAAATGATTTTGTCCCTCCAGGAAAGAATATTTTGAAGATAGCTGGATACAGCAGTTTGAATCTTATGCCTGCTTCTCAACATTCCTCACCAGTGGCATAAATGTACTCCTCTTCTGCCTTGTGTACAGTGAGTAATCATTTTCCACAAACACTGTACTGTCTCCCACTTTTAGTACTTTGCCCTTCTGCTACTGTTTTGTCAGAATCAACTCCTTCTGCTGATAGGATTGCATCTTTATTATTAAAGAGCATACCAGCAGCTCTCCTTTCTCCCACACCTGTGTAACTCAACTCTCTTTCTAATTTTCTATATATCAACTCAGCATTCCCACATTCCTATCTCTTTACCTTATACCTACATTCTGTTGAATCTTTCTTACCTGACCACTTCTCTCCCATTATGCCTATTTGTATTCATACTTTCGTCTAAGGATGTAAACCAATATTAATCTACCCTACTGTGAAAAAAAATTCACTGTACCTAATGTACTTTGCCTTGACTATATTGTAAATTTTATATGCTCTACTCCTTTGCTGATTTGTCCAGTCGAATTGCTACTCATGTTAAACCCACTTTTTGTGCATATGACTATTGGAGACATTGTATAATAACCTATGTACTATGTATACTTAAGTCTTGTTTTAACTGTGGAGCTTTTCTCCCTGGGTCTCCACTGAAAAAGGGCTGTGACCCAGCTGGACAAACCCGGTCAACAAATGTCAAATACATAAATAAATAAATACAAATAAATAAAGGTCTAGGTTGTGTTCTTATGGCCAGGTTTGGAGCATACACATGATGTGCCCTTTCAATTAAGAACTCCTGCTGTGGAATACCAGTCCAGTTGCTTATTTGTGCTTTCATAAAATTAATATAGTTTGTTCCTTCCAGCTTCTCTTGTACAGCAGAAAATCTCAGGTTTTCCCTGCGTGCTTTGTCCTCTAATTCTATTATTTTTTTTAAACATCTCTTCTTGAGCAGTCTCATATTCAGCCAGCTTTTTCTTCATTTTGACATCTGATTTTTGCAGTTTTGTCACCTAATCTGAATATCTATTTAAAGCTTCTTCGATTTTCTCCAGCCTTTTGTTATTTGAGTTGATATACTCTATCAGTGTTTCATTTTAATCAGCTCTGAGTACATTTGACATATTTTTCCTCTAGGTTACTGGAAGTCATGTCTTGCACCAAAGCTGGAGCTTGCACTGCTCTTAGCTGAACAGCTGCAGAATTCTTCCCAGACAGTGTTTTTTCCTCATCTTTTTTGGTTGATTTTTTTTTCACCAAAAAATTTATTTTTTGCTGGCATCCAGGCAGTACACTTACTAGCCAGTTACTGAAATGTACTACTAAAATTAGTTCACTGCTTTTCTCTTCTGAGTTTTTGTTTTCACACTGGGATAGCTGAATATAAAATGGCCACCATTATTCCCTTGTACAAAGGTGGTGCTTCCACTAATCTCAGGAACTATAGACCTATTAGCCTGACTAGCCTTATCTGAAAGGCAATGGAGCAAATCATCATAGACCTTGTCAGCAAAGATATAGGTAATCTGCAAACACTTGATCCTACTCAGTTTGGATTTGTCAAAGGGAGGTCATGCCTGTTAAACCTGGTGGACTTTTCAAGACAGTCACCAAGGCCCTGGATGTGGGGAAATCTATGCATACAGCCTTTCTAGACTTAGCCAAAGCTTTTGACATTATCTCTCACTCAGGCATCATTGACAAACTCACCCAGCTAAATATCAACCCTTATATCATTAGATGGGTCACTAATTGGCTCACTGATAAAACACATATAGTCAAAACAGGGGAATCCATCCCCAACAGCAAACCTGTAACCAATGGACCAGTCCTGGGACCTCTACTGTTTGGAATTTATTTCTCTGAAGTACAAGCAAAAACTAATGGTCTATGGCTAACAAAGTTTGCTGATGATTGCAAACTGGGAGCGGTCATAGAATCTCCAAATGATGTCTACATCGTGCATGAGGGTCATACACAAACAAATAATTGGTGCCAAAGTCATGGCCTTAAACTCAATGCAAAAAAAAGTGTTATCATCCTTTTTGGTAAGAGCAATGTTCCTGCTAAGTACCACTCAATAGCAACACCCAAGCATGCACTCAGTGGTGAGAGACCTGGAGACACAGATTGACAGCAACTTTATCTATGATCACCATGTCTCCACAGTGGTAAGAAGGGCATTCTATTCTGCTCATCTCATAAGTAAGGGCATTGCCTCCAGAAAAAAAAGAAGTTATAACCTCCCTGTACTCTTCCCTCATCAGGCCAATAATTGAGTACAACACCCCTTTTGGTATGTACCTTTCAGAGCACCTGCAGCAATAGGAGAGACCACATAGGTTCCTCACAAGGAAAATTCAAGGTCTTCAGCATCTGTCTGATGTGGATCATCTGAAATCACTGTCACTTTATTCTGTTTCATAAAGGCCACTCAGAGATGATCTCTGCCTTGCATATAAGGCAATCTCTGACCCTGCTTTATTGAAAAATCAGCAAGTTAAATGTTGCACAGGTTACTCACTCTAAAGATCTACACCTGGTATGTGACATTAATAGAACCTGCTGGAGGGACAGATTTGTCTCCCAGAGGTTACCACACCTTTGGAACAGACTCCCACTTCATGTCAAACAGAGCACCTCATTGGCCCTCTTCAAACGCAATCTGAATGATTGGATGAATAACCATAAATTCACCCTGTCCCTCTTGGACAGGGGCAATAGGTGCTGATTGTGGAAGTAAGGGTAGAACTTGGCTAGGCTTGTAAGGGCCCTAGGGCCATTAGCCTAGTAACTTCATAATATCCTATGGTCCTATAGCTGAAATTAAGCTCTTACTCAACGTGCAGCCATTCAGCTATTTTGGAAGTCAACAGTATGACATTCTTGAGCTACTCCGTGTCCAACTAACCATGGGAAAAATCCATTACTATATTGATTCTAGCTACAGGTCTCCAACTATGAACCAAGAAACCCATACATCATACCTGAAGTTACTAGAATCCCTCACCATCCAGCCCAATACCATTCTCATGGGTGATTTTAACTACCCCTCCATTAACTGGGAGGCATACACAACCACAAAGATGCAGGCCCAAAGATTTCTTGAGTTTGTAAACTCAAATGCTCTGGACCATCTAGATTGCACTCCCACTAGGGGTACAAATTTCCTAGATCTAGTATTCACAAATATGGGTGAGAGCTGCACAACTCCCAAGTGTGATGTCTTTGCTGGTAAGATCAGATCACAAAGCAATCTCCCTTGAAAAAAGGTAAAACTAGAACCCCCACCTAACTCCAAAAACTTTAAGAATCTTTTTAAGGCAAACTACCTCCTATTAAGTGACAGCATAGCTAGTTTCCAATCTCCACCAAATTCAGAAAACACAGAAGCCTATGCAGTGGCATACACAAAAGTCCTATACAGCCAAATAAACAGCTGCAGGCAAATGGCAGTACCAGACTGAAAAAGCCCAAGTCAAACTGAAAAACAAGTCACCCTGGTGGACTCCTAATATTAATAGTTTGTACAGCAAAAGAAACAAAGAAAGAATATCCTGTCAAGAAGTAAGAGGAAATATGCAAAACAGAGCAAAAAGCCCCTCATTAGTCTAAACAAGCAAATCACCCTCCAAAGTTAAGGATAACCATAAGACATTTTTCAGTTATGTCTGCAACATTAAGGGCAACACTCAACAATGTGCAGAATTAGTTGTGTACTGCATCACCTATACTCAGCCAAGAGATACAGCAAATCTGCTGGCTGATAAATTCAGCTCAGATTTCACCTCCCATTACCCCCAGTTCTCCCCTAAGAAATACATTCCATCACTCCCCCACCAATTATCACTAAAGAACAGGTTGCTACTGCACTGTCTAAAGCTAAAAACATGGGTTCAGTGGGGCCTGACAATATACCTGGTTGCCTCTTAGACAGCTTGTATCAGGACCTATCAGGCCCATTGTGATCTCTATTTAACCTCAGCCTCTGTACTAGCTTTGTCTTGATAGAGTGGAGGACAGCAACACTCATCGCAATGCACAAAGGGGCTCCATAAACTCACTCGGGTAATTACAGACCCATAAGTTTAACTATTCTTATATGTAAGGCCATGGAAAAAAATAAATCATGGATCTGATAAATAATGACACAGAAAACCTCCAAACACTAGTCCCAACCCAATTTGGCTTTGTCAAGAGCATGTCATGCCTACTAAATCTGATGGACTTTTTTGAAAAAGTCATTAGGGCCATGGATGAGGGTAAAACAGTGCATATAATCTACCTTGACCTGGCCAAGGCATTTGGCACAATCCCACACTCAAGTATTATAAATAAACTCAGAAAATTGGGCATAAATCCCTACATCTCTAGATGGATAGCCAATTGGCTTGTGCATAGGACACATGGGGTTAAAGTGGATGAATCCAGATCCAGCAGGAAGCCAGTTACTAATGGTGTTGTCACAGGGTTCAGAACTGGGACTACTCCTTTTCAGAATATACTTAGGTTCATAGGTAGATACTAGGCTATCGGCCCTAGGGCCCATACAAGCCTAGCCAAAAAATGTACCCTGGCTTTCGCCACCCAAGAAAATTATTTTCCTATGCCCCTGTCGAGCAGAGCCACAGAAGTGATCCCCAGAGTGAATTTCCCATTTCCCATCCAATCATCAAGATTTTTCTTGAAGAGTGCTAATGAGGAGCTCTGTTTGACATAGATAGGTAGTCTGTTCCAGAGTATGGGAAGTCTCTGGGACAGGAATCTATCCCTCCAGCATGTTCTGTTTATTATGGTGACAAGTTTAAGGTCCCTAGAGCATGTAGCTCGGAGGGATTGGGATTTCTTTAAGTGGAGCATGTCCAATAGCTCTGGGTTTGAGATAACTTTGTATGTTAGACAGAGATCACCCCTGAGTAGGCGATATGCGATGGAGTAAAGCTGTAGTTTTTTGAGATGGACTTCTTCAAAGGTAAGGCTAATGTGGAAGATGAAAAATTTGCTGATGACTGTAAGCTGGGGGCATTCATCTGCAAGTCAAATGTTATCAGAAATACCCAAGTCAGAGACTTTAACCTCCTCTACAACATAAACACAATGGTTTGGAGGGACAAGAACATACACCAGAGGATACCATCACTTTGGAACAGACTCTCCATAAAAATAAAAGAAACATCATCCTTGTCCTTATTCAAACACAACTCAGATCAATGGATGGGAAGAAGAAAATTTATTCTAGGGCTGCCCCCATGCTACTAATGGACAAGCACAGCAGCAGAATCCCCTACCCTGCAGTAGTATCCCCTTTCCATACCTAGTGATATGACCCCAGAACTGCTCATTCACAAATGGAAAGTATAGGAATAAAAAGACATTGAAAATATAATTTGAGCACCTAATGGGATAAGAGAGTGAGGCTTAAAATGCCCTTGAGGGCAGTTAGACTAGTATTCACCTATGAACCTAGCAACCATCATAACAGTGTGCTATCAGGCTACCAGTCATATAGCAGGATCAAAATGAAAAAGAGAGTATGGGATACCCTGAAAGAGACCATTATGGGTGCTAGGTGGGAAAAGAAATAATATAGCCACTGCATGTAACAGTTATCAGTACAATGTAGTGAGGGGAGCATATATAATGACAACTACACTGGATATGGACAGAGAGGTGTGAACAACAAGCAGGGCAGAGGAACAGTACCAGACATACCAGTATAAATAGCCGAAGATGCCATATGATCTATTTTTGGGTTGTAGGGTACATGAAGAGAATAGTGTAGTGAGGGTTGTGATTCTGCATAAACTTTTGGAATCAGGAGTAGCAAATGTCCCATCCCAGAAGGCTTGCATGCATTCTCATTTGCATGTACACTTAGAGGAAGCTGGAACACTTCTTTTGGAAACACTTATGTTCAGAGACACCTTGGGGTAGTGCCTTACCCCAAGAATAAGATGTTTTAGAATTCATCCCTCACAGATCAATCTCTACACAGGTTTTTTTATTGCAGCCTTAAATTCATGTAAGCATATATTCTCATCTAATTAATTTATCTTTTTCCTTTAAATTTGTCAAAAATGTTTCTTATATATTTTTAGTTCTTTACGTATTATAAGTTCATAGGTTCATACTAGGCTATCTGCCCTGGGGCATTTATAAGCCTAGCCCAATTGTGTTTGGCTTACGCCACCCCTTGATTTGAGTATACTGTGCCCTTTTTAAAGTTCAGTTTACTGTGCCTCTGTCTCATAGTGACACGGAAGTAATTCCTGGGACAAACCTACGATCCCTCATCCACTCATCAAGATTCTTCTTGAAGAGAGTCAGTGAGGTGCTCTGCCTAACATGAATTGGAATTCTATTCCAGAGCGAAGGGAGCCTCTGGGTTATGAATCTGTCCCTCCAGCATGTTCTATTTATTTCTGTGCTGAGGTTCAAGTCCCTCGAGCACGTGGCTCTAAGGGATTTAGATTTACTGAGGTGGAGCATGTCCATTAATTCTGGGTTGGACATAGCTTTATATGTCAGGCATAGATCACCTCGAAGTAGGCGGTATGCAACTGAGTAGAGTTGGAATTTTTTTAACCGAGCAGCATATGGCATCTGTTTGAGTCCCTTGATCCTCCTGGTGAGGTACTTTTGGGGTCTTTCTAATTGCTGCAGGTGTTGGGTAAGGTACATCCCAAAGGGGGCATTGTATTCTATAATGGGCCTGATGAGGGATGAATAAAGGGGCACAATTACCTCTCTTGATCTAGATGTGAATCCTTTCATGATGAGGTGGGCTATGTAGAAGGTCTTTCTAACCACTTTGGCAATGTGGTTGTCAAAGGAGAGATTGCTATCAACTTGGGTCCCCAGATCCCTAATTACTTTCTCTGTACTTAATGGGTTACCACCTACGTGGTAATTTGTGGGCACATTGTTTGTGCCAAAGGGTATGACTATACACTTTTTGGCATTTAGCTTTAGACCATGGCTCTGGCACCAGTTATCCATCTCTGTGAGACCTTTTTGAAGGATGTTTGTGTCAGCTAGAGAGTCGATTATGGCGCCCAGTTTGCAGTCATCTGCGAACTTGGTGAGCCATAGTCCTCCCACATTGGCCTGTACCTCAGAAAAGTAAATACCGAACAAGAGAGGTCTCAGGACAGGACCTTGTGGGATGCCACTTGTGACCAGTTTCGAGTCTGACATGGCTCCAGCAACTCTGACACTGTGGGTTCTGTCTTTGAGCCAGTTTGCGACCCATCTTGTGACATAGGGGTTTATATTTAGGCTGGATAGCTTATCTATGATGCCTGAGTGGAGTGTTGTGTCAAATGCCTTTGTGAGGTCCAGATAGGCTGTGTGGACTACCTTCCCTTCATCTATGGCCTTGGTTACTGTTTTGAAGAAGTCGACCAGGTTCAAAAGGCAGGATCTGCCCTCAACGAAGCCAAATTGGGTAGGATCTAGTGTCTGTAGGTCCCCAATGTCTTTGTTTATGAGTTCCATGATGATCCTCTCCATAGCCTTGCATACTAGGCTAGTCAGGCTTATGGGGCGATAGTTTCCAGGGTCTGCAGAGACACCACCTTTGTGGAGTGGGACCACTTTTGCTGTACGCCATTCTTTGGGCACATATCCTGTAGTGAGGCTGAGATTGTACAGCTGTTTTACTTGAGGGGTTAGTTCTTCTTGGAGTTCATGTAGGACGCAACCCGAGATGCCATCTGGTCCCATGGAAGCAGTGTTTTTTGCTTTGGAGAGGGCGGCCTTCATCTGAGCATCAGAGATGTTTGGGAGGCTGCACTCTGCCGGGATAGATACTTGCTCTTTTGGGGGGGAGGGGGTAGAGAAGTTTGCACTGAACCTGTCTGCCAGGATATTGGCGATGTCTGTGGGTTTAGTGTATTTTTTGTAGTTTAGAATCAACTCAGAACAAGTCTGGGAGTTGCATCCCAGGTTCCTAACATAACTGAAAAAAGACTTATGATTGTCTTTAGTGTCCTGTGCAATTTTTCTCTCGAAGCTGGCCTTGGAGGATTTTATGAGGGATCGTAATTTTTTGCTAGTACTGATCAGAGACGCCTTCCCTTTTAGGGATTTTGCTCTATCATGTAGTAGCTTCCTCCTTCTGTTGTACAGTTTATTTATGGCTGGGGTCCAACAGACTGGACGCCTGCCTTTGGATGATTGGGTCTTGATTTTGTTTGGGATAGCATGATCCATGCATTCCTGGAGATGTCCGTAGAATGCATTTATATAGGATTCTGCAGTTTGGGCTGTAGTTTCCACTGGCCCTGGGGCGTTGAAGGATTCCACTTCAGTTTTGAGAAGTGTGACGTTCGCTTTTGAGAAGTTTTTCACTGTGGTTTTCTGGGCTGGGGGTGGGGTCGGGATGTGGATATCCAGTGAAATTAATTTATGGTCTGATCTTACCAATGAGGGATATACTTCTGGTATGGAGCATAGAGTCCCCATGTTGGTAATGATCAGGTCTAGTATGTTTTCCCCTCTTGTGGGAGTGGTGACTAGTTGTTCCATAGCATTTGAGTTTATAAATTCCAGGAACCTTTGGGCTAAGGTGCTGGGGCTTGAGTAATGCTCCCAGTCTATGTTTGGGTAGTTGAAGTCGCCCAATATAATGGTGTTTGGAGAGATCTTAGTGTTCTCCAATGTTTTCAGGAAAGCCGAGTGGGATTCCTGACTTTGAGAGGGTGGTCTGTAGGATGCTATAAACTGAAAAGCAGTCTTGCCCACTGTCAGTTGCACATGGATGGTCTCCGATACTTTGTGCACTGCCACTAACCTGGAGGTATGGATATCCTTGATAAATATGGAAACTCCCCCTCCTTTTGTGGTTTGGTCCAGGTTTTGGGGCCGAAAAGCATGATATGAGGTATAACCTGGTAGTGCTGGGGTGCTCTCTGGAGCCTTGAACAAGGTTTCTGTCACTGCACAGATATCGATGTTCTCCATACTGAGGAGAGCTTCGAGTGCATGCATCTTGAGGTTAAGACTTCTGGCATTTAGCAGCATTACCCTTAGTTTCTTGTTCCTTGTGCTGTCTATGGAGGTGGGTTTGACTTTTGAGCCTTGCCTAAAAAAGGCACTATGGGGGTGGCAAGAGCCTTTGCCAATATCTGAAAGCCCAGGGGTGACAGGTGCAAGCCGTCCCTAGTGAAGCAATGTGGCTTGTCGAGCATGTCATCCCAGGCTGACAGACACTGGATCCCCTTTGAATGACACCAAAATTTTAGCCATTTGTTAAAATCGATCATTTTGTCTTTATACTGTGGCATCATTCTAGGTGAGGGTAAGATGCTGCTCAAGGTCAGGGTCATACCGGCCTGGGTTACATGATCAGAGAGCTCCTCTATGTCTCTTTTCATGTAGTCGAGGGAGGTACGTCTCAGGTCATTCATGCCAGAATGTACAATGACTGAGTCATATTTGTATTTGCTTTGGAGTGACCTGAGTGCTTGCGTTATGTGGCGGATCCTAGCGCCCAACAGGCAGCTCACTGTGACCTTCTTTTTATTCAGCCTGGTGAGCGGGATGTCAGTGTGTCTGACAATAGAGTCACCTATTACAAGGGTATCAGGGGTGTTATTCAGCCTTAAGGGCTGTGACTGCTTGGCACACTGGCTTTGTGTGCTATGTGTTGTACGTGTTTTGTTTTGGGGTAGTGTTTGCTTGGATGTCTGCTTTGGAGGTCTTTGTTGCTTAGGTAGAATTTTATTTAGAACCTCCGAGTATGTTTTTGTGTTTCTATGTGTTTGGTTCGCTGTTGTGGTGGGACTATGTGATACTGGAATTGTGTTGTGTGAGGTTACCTTCTCCTCCTGACTGGTTACACCAGTTTTGAGATGAGAGAGCTCAGCCTCCAGTTTGGCTATATGGTTGCATCTCTCACATATATTTGAACCTGTTTGGAGGAGGAGAGGGTTGTCCGTGTACATGAGACAGTTGTAACATTGCCTCAAAATTCCCAGATTCGCCATCTGGACTGGAGAGGAAACCATTGACTGACCTTTGGACATGCTAGAGTAATATAGGGAACTGAATTAAAATGGACCAATAGGGGACAAGGTAATCGTAGAGAGTATAAGAGTAAGTAGTGCTTATGGTTTATTAGTGCTAACTTGTAAGATTACTTATTTGGACCAGTGAGGGGCCTTAGAATGAGAATATGGTATTTAATTTGAGAGATAGAGCAGTTCTAAGGGAAAAAGTGAAGAGCAGACTTTGTGGAGCCAAGAATAGTTTAAACCCAATTAGGCGGCGCTGCCCGATGTTGCACTATGCGCAAAAACGCGCAAAACCACGCAAAAGAGGGCTTTAAGAGAGGGAGATCAAGGAGTTTGGAATTGACCCAAAATGGCCAATAAAACTGCAGTTTCAAGGCAGTAACCACTCCCACAGGGGCAGGCAGGCTGCTCAATGTTTATCACTGCCACTGATGAACACAGAGACTTCCCTTTAGCCCAAGCAAACAATGGCCTCCAAGAAACTTACAAACAGTTCAGAACAGCAAATCTGTAACTGAACTTTTTTAAATCTCAGAAAAGTGGGAAAAAAGCAAGATTTATTGTTTTTTTTTCCTTTGGCTTTGAAACTGTATTTATTTCTACCATTTTAAAGTAGACATGGAAATGATTTCTTCCTTTTCCCCATGGTTCCATATTTTATTTTCAGTAAAACACCTGTAATTTCATTTGAGTTTAAAAAACAATTCCAGTTCTCCTTGTCCTATACCCTTTTCTTTTTCATAATATTTCAAGAATGTATTCTTTTTTTCCTTGTGAAACATATTGCTTAATAGAGAGGCACTATTTATGACTAACGAAAGGGAGGAGTTACCCAATATACATACAAAAAACAGATGAGCATTTGAGTTTGTTGTTTTTTCCACCACCACCTTCTTACTATATTCCAGAATTGTAATATACATCACTGTATCCCTGTTTGTTCATATATAGCAATATACGAAGCATTTCTTAGTCAGTCCCAGTATATCTTGTGTGTTTTAATACATATTGTCAATAGTGTACTTCCTCTTCATGCATTTCATCATCATCATCATCAGCAGCAGCAGCAGCACCCTTTTTCCCATTTTCTACATGGTGTCAGAGTATTGTGTTATCACCATCTCTCTCAATTCAATGTCACACTCCTGCCTTTTTTGACACTTGTGCCTGGCCATCACATATCTTCTTTCACGCTATCCACCTACCTCTTTGCTAGATGTCCTGGTTTTCTCTTACCTTCTTCCTGTCTGTCCCAAATCCTCTTCACCAGATTGTCTTTGGCTTTTGCTCTTTTTTCTTTTGTCTGTCCTACAGTGTGCTTCCTACCACCCTTCTCAGGTACTTAATTTCCATCACCTCTAGCTTCCTCATCTACTCTGCCTTTACTGCTCAGTTTTCTGTACCATACTGTAGTACTGTTCACACCACTGTCTTTTACACCTTACTTTTCAGCTTCTTTGGCATTCTTCTGTCATTCACTACACCTGAAATTCTATGCCAGTTGGCTGCAGCCTCTCTGATTCTAGCTTTGACCTCTTCATTCAGACTTCCTTTCTCCTCAACCACCAGTCCCAGATACTTGAATCTATTAACCTATTCCACTATCTTCCCTTCTATCTCAGTTCTCAACTTCTTCTGATTCCCTCCATTTACTGCCATTACAACTGTCTTGTCTGTACTTAGTTTCATCCTATGTGCCTTCATTTTTGCATTTCATTCCCCCATCCTTATATCCAAATACACAGATGAACCAAACTGCAGCAGAATTCATTGCTTTAATAAACCTTATAAAGGCAACAAATGCCTGCAATTTAATAATACTCTGTTAAAAAACTGTTAAAAATATGAAGGATAAGCACTTTTGTTTAGAGTATATAACATTCAAACTTCTTCAGATCCATTTTAAAATCACCATGTCAAGGTGCTTGTATAAGCTCTGTCACATGGACACGCTCTTAAAGAGAACTTCCCTTTAAAACTATAAACAGTTTAACCAAGCAAAACACCTTGAAAATCTTCTTTTGCTATAGTTGGCATGCAACCTTAAAATACTTGCTATAGACATTACATCATTTAAACCTGGATACATAGTAGCAGTCAGGCAAATTTGCCAACATAATCCTTTTTGTTGTAAAACAGTTTACCACATCCCTCCCTTTACGTCAGCATGCACCTTCTCCAGTATTATCAACTGAAAAGTGTGATCTGTATATTGGAAATTGTGCTTATATAAAGCATTAGTGTTTTTATGTCACAAAGATGTTCATATATTCTTGATCTCATATGACGTTCAGTCTTCCCAATATAATATGGCTGACATAATTTACAAATAGCAGCATATACCACACTTTTAGTCTGACAATTATAGTGTGCTTTTACTACTATATTATTATGTATTTTACATCTTGATGTCACCATTATATAAGGGCACTATGGACAGGCACCACATTTATGCACATATCCTTCGTTCTGTGAAATATTTTTCGGTATATTCTCTAATATTTGTTTAAAATTCCTGTCTTTTTTATACACAACTTTGGGATGGACACCCAAAATATTGTAAATGTATTGGGCTTGTTTAAATATTGACCAATTCTTATTTATTATATGGTTAGTTGCCATACTATCATTGTTATATGTTGTAACAAAATGATGACCATTTTGTGTATGTTTATTCAAATCTGTTATAATATTATTAGATTTCATTAACTGCATTTCATGCCCATCTGTTTTTCATTAAACTTCATCATAATTCGCTACTAGATTTGATAATATGGGCTGGAAAATGCCTTTCCTTCTCTTACATGTCACTTCTTTCTTAGTGCTAGTAATAAACCTAGCTGGATAACCTTAATTCTTGAACAATTCACTCAGATATGCACACTCTTCCATAAAATCGTCTTCTGTAGTAATCATTCTAGTAGTACGTACCATCTGTCCCTTCAAGATGGCCCACTTTTGATGGTATGGATGATTACTATCAAAGTGTAAAAACCCATTCGAAAATGTGGATTTTATGAAACTTTTAGCAAATAATGTATTATTCTGATGGTCTTTACTCAATTCAATATCCAGATATGAAATAGTCCCATGACTTACAGTACAAGAAAACAAAAATGTTGAAGTACTATTTATGAATGTCATGAAATCATGTATCAGTGCTTCACGTCCAGACCACAGAATAAATAAGTCATCCAAGAATCTTGAATACTGGAAAAAGTCACTTGTATAAAGAAACTGATTTTACCAATAGGCCATTATAATGTTGGCATATGTACATTCAGAGAATGCCCCCATTGCTACTCCTATGGACTGACAAAAAAATCTGGCCTTCATAATTGATATAATTGTTCAGTAGTACAAGCTCCTTAGGAGTGGCTAAAGTATTGGTTTTCTCTTGCATAATTTTCATATTAAATGTTAAATAATCAGTAAACCACTTTAATCCGATGTCATGTGGTATACTACTGAATAAATCACAAACATCTATAGTAATGAAGATGCCTTTAGTATTATTGTTCAACTGCTGACACTTATTCAAAAATGCCCATGAATCTTTGCAAAAGGAAGGTATCTTCTTGACATATTCTATTAATTGCACATCAATAAACTTGGCTATGCCACTAGTTTTTTCATATGTCGCACTTACTATGGGGCAGAAAGGTGGATTTTCAATATCTTTATGAATTTTGGGATAACCATGAATAGATGGCAATATAGGATGCTTCACCACCATATACTTAAATTCATCTAATATAACTGCTTTTCTAAAAATAGATTTTCCAGATGTTGATCAGTCCTATTGTATGCAATATTAAATATATTTAATGAAACCTGTTGGTGCATAGTATCATACAAAATAGCCATCATCTTCTGTTCATAGTCATAGTCATTCATAACTATAACTCCACCTCCTTTATCAGTTCTTAACCATTTCAAATGTTTCTGCTTTTTGCTGTTCTCAACTATTTGTTTTTATCACATCCTTAAATTCTTACTATGCTTGTTCATGATTGGTTGTTCTGACAGGTATCTAATATTTTCACACATGTATTTTAAAGTCACTAAAAGTGGGTGCAACTCGCAGTTGAACTGGCTAGGCATTCTTAAACTGTTCTATTCATTTTGTGTATGATTTGTATCCCAAAAAAATAATGCCAAATTTAGATTGTGAATAAACAATCTCAATTCATATATAGTCTCTACGAATTTCATTTGTCTGCTAGGTACAAAAGTCCAACCTTTACTTAATAAGTCCACATGTTCCACAGTGAATTCAGATGTACTATGACTGTACAGAAAATTTCCTCTGGAATTGGACACAGTATTACATGTTGTTGGACTAACCAAATTATTAAATTTCGCCGTTTGTTGCATGGCATATGCTGGTTGGTACTAAATAGAAATGGGGTATATTTATTGTTGCACCCTCGGTTGTGAATCCACTCTGATCCCCTAGGTAGTTGTTCCTCTAAAGGGACTCCCTCATCCTCAAGTAATTCCTCATCACCATTTTGTTCATGTTTTTGGAAAATACACTCATTGGTATCTTGTACTGCACCCTGTTGCTGGCTGCTCAGTGGGTTAGGATATGCTTTGCCAGCATTATATTCTTCACGGTCACAGGGCAACTTCTGATCTTGCATTGTTGAATTTTCTTACATAAGTTGTCCATTTCACAGAATATTTGTTTATATTGTTCCTCTATTCCCCTATCCTTTACCGAAGTTCTTGCTGAGAGTCAGCCTGTAATGCCACATTGTCTGCATATAGCAACTTTGCTAATGTAGTCCATCACCAGTATGAACAGCAGTGGGCTCAGAGACGAACCCTGGTGCACACCAACTGCTACTGGGAACCCATCTGCGATGCTGAACACTGTTCATACTTGAGTCATTGGGTCCTTGTACATAGCCTGCACTAATTCTATCAATGTTTCTGGAACATTGAACCACCAACACAGTACTGCCGAAATCAGCTTTCTTGGGACCTTGTCATATGTATTCTCCAAATATAGGAATGTCCAGTTGGACTCTTTCCTCATTTCTAGCTTATTCTCAACTATCTGTGTTACTGCAGATATTGGGTCAGTTATGCTACATCCTGATCTAAATCAGACCTGCTCATCTCCCATCTTACTTTCTACAACTCTGTGTATCCATTTATCAATCACCCTCTCCAGAACTTTCATGCAATGTGACAGGAGTTTGTTGCCTCTGTACTTCCCACAGTTGTAAATGCTTCCTTTGTTCTTGTACATTGGCACAATGAGTATGCTTATTCTCCAGTCATCTGGGATATACCTTTCTCTCCATGCTGCTATGGGTGCCATGTCTCTCCTATCTCACCCAGCATCTTTATCATATCTGTTGTGACCTCATTAGAGCCTGCTGCTTTCCCTGACTTTATTTTCCTTAGTGCTATTCTTACTTGTTCTAGGGTGGGCTGCTTTTCTTCTCTCATTGTAGGCTGTGTCTGGGGCAGTACAGCTTCTGTGGGGTTTTCTTTACTCAGAAGCTGATGGAAATACTCCTTCCATCTGCCTTTGATGCCCTGTGGACTGGTGAGCAGGTTGTTGCTGACATCCCTTATGAAGGGTGTCTGACTATCTTCTTTATCTTTCTGTCTTTGCCTTGCAATCTGATATAGTTTCTTTGTACCACCTACTCAGCCACTTTCCAGAAGCTGGTAGACTGCCTCTGATGTGCTGTTCTTTACTATTGCAACTCCTTTCTTAGTTTCTTTGATAGCCAACCAGTAGTCCTTCCTAGCCTGGTTGGTCTTTTCTATGTTCCACTTCTTCCTGCTCTCCTTCTTTCTTTTGATGACTTCCTGGACTTCTACATTCCACCACCAGCTCTCCTTATGTACATACCTGGCTCAGCCACATATTTATTCTGTTGTCCTTACACACACTGTTTTGATGCACTGCCATTCTTCTTCAACTCCACCTATTTCCTCCTCTTCTTGGGGTGCTCAAGCCTTGAGTAATTCCTTGAACTGTTGTACATTCTCTTCTGTCAGTTTCCAGGTCTTCAGCCTGGTCTCTGTTGATCTTAGAGCCTTCTCTGAATTTCCTTTCAGATGATTGTGGCAACCAGAGGTTTATGCTACAGGATGACTATTTCACTGGGAATGACTTTGGAATCACTGATTCTACCTCAGTGCCTTTTTCTTATTAGGAGGAAGTCTACCTGACGTGAATGTTGGCTACTCTTGTATGCAATCTTGTGACTGTCTCTTTCTGAGCTATGTATTGGCTACCATTAAGCCATTTGCCAGACAGAAGTCTAGAATGCACTTGCCTTCTTTATTCCTGTTGCCCCACCCATTGTCCTGCTTTATCTAGTAGATCCTGCAACTTCTGTATGAATGCACTCTTTTCCTCACTATCATATCCCTACTGTAGGTCATCATCATGTCATCCACTTCCAAGCTGCATCCTCTCAGTGAACCTACATTAAGTGTAGTAATTCTCAGTGCATGTTTGGCAGGTTTATTAGGTTTATGTCCAGCTTTTGCTCAACAGAGCTATCCCAGGTAACCCAGGCTGGGCAACAAGACACTGGCCGGTGAGTAGCTTATTGACCCAGGGCTGCTGGGCTTTATGACAGGGACACACTGGCCAATAGGGGTACATACACCTGCAGGCAGAGCTATTCCCTGAAAGGTCCGGGTGCTTTAAATCATGCAGCAATTGGCTGCAATTTATGAAGGGGTGGGGATTGGGGCAGGAAGAGCCCTACAAAGATTGTGGCTGTAGAGTGATTTGTTTTCAGCACTTCTACAGACACTAAAGAAATACTGAGATTTTTTTTTCTTTCTAACTGCTGAGGCAGCCATCCATTCATTCATCCATCAAGCCAGTTATCCACCCATTCATTCAACAAGCCAGTTATCCACCCAGCAAGCCAGCCAGCCATTCATCTATTTATCCAGCCACCCAACCATTCATTCCTCCATCCAGCCAGTTATCCAGCCAGCCATCCAGCAATCCAGCCATCCATTCATTCATCAAGCCAACCATCCCTTCATTCATCCAGCCAGCTATCCATTCATCCAGCCATCAATCCATTCATTCTGCCATACAGCCAGTTATCCAGCCAGCCATCCAGCAATCCATCCATCCATTCATCCAGCAATCCAGTCAGCCAGCCATTTATTTATCCATCCATCCATCCATCCATCCATCCATCCATCCATCCATCCATCCATCCATCCATCCATCCATCCAGCCATCCATTCATTCATCGATCCAGCCAGTTATTGAACCAGTCATCCAGCAATCCAGCCATCCATTCATCCAACAAGCCATCCATCCATCCATAAATTAATCCATCAGTCCAGCCATTCATTCATCCAGCTAGCCACTCCAACAGTCAGCCAGCCAAATAGCCACTCCAGCAGTCAGCCAGCCAGCTAACCACTCCAGCAGCCAACCAGCCAGCTAGCCAGCCTCCCACCACCCAGCTAGCCACTCTAGCATCCAGCCAGCTAGCCACTCCAGCAGCCAGCCAGCCAGCTAGCTAGCCACTCCAGCAGCCAGCCAGCTGTTGTACCCATAACTGCATCTAATTCACCACTTCTGTGGTGATGTCATGGTAGAGGGTGTGGCCAGTATTATACTGGCCACACCTCCATGCCCCACTTCGGCCCACTTAAAAGGTGGCAACCCTATAATAAAGGTCTTGTTAGGAAAGTAATCAAAGCTGTATCCCGTGGTGAGCATTGGAATTAGACAAGATCACTTAAAGTTAATCACTTTTGAGCTGATGGAGGAGCTGGGAAGTATGCTTTTTTGGATTTAAACAGGGAAAAAAATTATTTCAAGACTTTATTGAATAAGCTCACTCAGACTCTGACATATACTGTTGGGTGAATAGTTTTTCCCATCCCTCCCTTCCTGCTTCAGATATGTTCTTAAAAGTCATTGTATCTCTGTCTGCCTACCCCTTATGTAAATTTGACCACAAAATTATCTCCCTGTCCTCTTTCATTGGCTGTTGTCACTAAACACAAAAGTATCATTATAAGAAGTCACTCCTCTTAATCTGCTTAAATTTAATTAGCCATCTCATTTTATTTCACAGAGCCCACCCACCAGCTAATCTGTGTTGTTCTTTTAAAACTTAGTTGATCTCATGTTGCCTGCCCTTACTATAAACTCATTAAACTCATATATGGAAACTCCTCTTGGTGTCATACCATCTGCATGTAGTAGTGAACAATGGAAGATCTAACTCAGAAGTCCTTCCCTTTGACTGCTAAAGCTTCAGTAATCCTTTCTTTCCCATATTTATATCTGCTTAGTACTGCAATATCTAGAAGTGGTAGCCACAGAATTGGACTAATCTGTGTTATAAATAAGGTGATTTAGCATGATTAGCTTTGCTTTTGCTATGAGAAGCTACCCACAGAGATAAGCAGATTATTTTATGACCAGATTAAACTGGATTGGACTACAAATTGAAGCCAGGGCCACCAAGCTAATTGACCTTTGATATAGCTGCTTAATGTTGCATGTACTGATAGTGCTTGTACTGTTATTACTGCAGTATAATTGAGTTTTTGCTACAATTAGTTTACTAGTTCCTTCTGGTGGTAGAAGGTTTCCGGGCAAGTTGTTGATGTAACTATTGGTTGGTGTCCTCTACTGAGCTTTTTGTTACTTATTATCTGTGTTATAAAGAAAGCAATTTAGTGTGACACTGCCCATCACACAGAGCCATGGCTGACTGCACTGAACAGACACAGGCACTTAGATTCCTAACTTTCTCTGTACAACCTACTCCCCCAATCTGTGGGTGGGGCCTGCTGGTTAAATGACTCCACAAGCCACACCAGAAGATATGTCAGATTGCTGTGGTGAGCATACAGTTGTCACTGCCCTCAGTAGCCATTAGCTGCCACAACTGATGGTGGAGATGAGGACAGACTCATCCAGACTACTGTCAGAATAACAGCCTTAACACCTCATTGAGATGCAGATACAGAGGGCACCAGTAAACCCTATGAATCTTGCTCTCCAGGGTACATTAAGCTGCAACTCTGCAATTCACTGTCCCTGAATTAGCAAATAGCCATTGTCACTCACTCATGTCCATTCATGGCGTTAAATGGTAGCCCATATGTATACATTCATATTTGTAGATTACATGTCATGCAATGTAGCACTGCATCATGGCACTATTGATGTGCACATGCCATACACACAGGCATAATGGTTACATCCCTTGAGATCACTATGATATGCACAGCTATAGCCAGCATGTCTGGATAGCACAATGTGCTGTGGCAACAAGTCAGAAACTGTGGTACTAAGTAGTCTTATTACCATAACTGCCAGGTGAACTGTACCTTGTTAGAGCAATACAAAACATTGTTGTACCCCTTCCCTGCCAAAAGACTGCATCTGACCCTTACATCACAAGCCAACACAGTGGATAACACCAACAGTCACTCATGGCAGCTTCACCCCACTCTGGAGGTCTTGATTCCTGATGTCCCACAATGTTCTAAAATATGTGATTATCATGTTCACCTCCCATGAGATCATTGTACGCAACAGTGCTGCAGTCACCTGTCACTGTGTCCCCCCACCTGTCCAAGTGGTGATGACCATGCCATGCCCACCCATTAGCATGTATAGTTATGACGGTGATGATGTATAGAATGACCAGTATATGCATTGCCCTGTGTATCTCTGGTGTGATACTGTGTGCATAACTTTATTCTGTGCTGTGTGTCATGGTTCACAGTTGTGAACCAGATGCTGCCTCTTTAACACTGCTGCAATGTATTGCTCCCTCCTCTGCTGTTGTACTCCTGCTGTGTTCTCCACCCTGCAATTCCACTACTGATACAATTGAAATGGAAGGCCTTGCCAAGATTTTCACCTACCAAGCTAACTTTTTAAACAATGCCACGTTGTGCAGTACTGCACACACAGTAAAGATCTTGCTGCAGATTCTTGTACTGTATGTCAGTTCCTTCCTGATGTAGCTAAGCAACAGCAGTATCCCTCGAGAAAGCTCAACACCCACTCCACTGTATCATGTGTTTCAGTGTGTGCTGTATTATAGGCCACTCCTGCATGGTCATGGTCAGGGGTGGCAGATGGAGGTCATTAAACAGAGTTCAAGGACACATCCAACATTGCCTGGAACATGCAACAAATAACATATTATATGTGTCTTGCTCCCTGTGTGTATGATACCTATGTGTATAAACCTGTTTACCTAGCCTATGTGCATACCTGCTATCTAGATGGTGCCATGGGAGATGCTCTCACAGGAACCATCTGTAGATGTACAACATGTGCCACATTTGAGAATCATTGGAACTGCACATGTAGTACACTGACACATTATAAATAACACCCTGGGCATTACAGACCACATGGCAGTTATGGAAGTGGAAAGGCTTCCTATTGATGTATCACAGTCAATCTGGACCACATGAGGCTTGGATGGCAATGTGTGTGCAATCTATGGATCCCAGAGCCTCAGGAAAATGAGCAATGTCATAAAAGTTCTGCATGTTGGTGGTTCTCTCCTCTGCAGTGACATGGGACCAAATAAAAACTTTCACATGCGGCAGTACAGTGTCAAGGAACTGGTTAAGATTTCATAAGACCAATCCCTGCGATATCCCTAAAAGGGCAGAAGTAGGTTGCTGATAGATCGCTGCACTTAAGATGGTTAAAGCTACACATACCTTAGTATCTACAAGAATGGGTGTACCACACATCCCCCTCAATTCTGCTCATGGGCATGACAATTAAGCAAGCTCTCTACAGTCTCCCTGCCCACATGGAAATGGTTCAAAATCTGCTAGTCACTAATCTGATAGCATGTGAGATGCTGTCTGCACTGCATCCTTTTCCACCAATGGCCGCTAAATAAAATGTTGTGGACAGTGGTTACATGGTAGCTGTTAGCACATGCTGCTGAGCTATAGCTGCTGCAATTCTCTCATGTACACCAGAGTTCTCGGTGTAAAAAAAACAAGCATAAACAATGATGCAGCATGTCTGTTTTATAAATTTCTAAACTGGACTGGCACTTTGGTGTCATTATTTGCATAAACCATCTAGTTAATTTGTATGGGGTCCCTCATTTCCAAGTCATTATATTCTCATTAGCATGGGTTGCATGCCATCTTATTTTACTCCTTGCATGACAATGATATCTGTGTCTTTGAATCACCTGTACCCTGTAAATTGCCACTGTCCACATTAATTTGCACTTTGCATTACACAGTGCACATTAATTTGCACTGTAAAATGTACAAAATATCTGTGAATCCCAACCCTGGTTTCTAGTGTGAACTGGTTCTCATATGTCTTAAAAGTAAGTTATTTCCTTTTGACGCAAATCTGAAGAATCACATGGAGTTAGGAATAACTACATTACAACACTAACTTTTTTTAAAGAAAGCAAACCATGTTTTGTGCTTTACTTTCTTGCTAAGAGCAATCTTTTGGGAATTTTTCTAGAGTTCTAACCTCCTGCTATACTGTACCCAGGACTCTACCCATAACACTTCATTACCCAAATTAGTGCATAGACTCATAAATTTCCATAGTAACTGCAGCAGCAGCAGAAAACTTTTATTTACTAGAAGGGTATATTGTCAAATATGCCTTGCAGGGTGAACACCTTACTCTTATGCACATTAATATGTGTAATGCCATTGTAGTGAACCTACTAATGAAGCTTGGCAATAATCTTTTGTTAATATAGTTGCCAACCTTCATATTACATTACTGTAAATAATACCATTGGTATACTATTAATTTTACAGTAGTTTTCCTCTAAATACAGTGTTCACAATGTAAATTAACTGTCATATATATTACTATTAACTTTGTCTGCTGTGCAAAATCCGTTAGCCTGTAAACAAAGTCAGTTATTCCTAAAAAGCTAATTTGCCCCTAAATTCCATGTCATATAATGCAATCATAGAATCATAGGCGGTTACTAGGCTAATAGCCCTATGGCCCTTACAAGCCTAGCTAAGTTCATAGGTTCATAGATTAGTACTAAGCTAACTGCCCTTGCGAGCTATTTTAAGCCTAGCCAATTATCCCTTGTGAGACTCAAACCCTGCACCTTGTGTTTGTAAGGCAAACACCTTAACCATTAGGCCACCCACACACACCCAAAAGTTAATCCTTTTTCCCAAGAGTGTCTGTTACGGGTAGACACTAAGCCGGCATGTATTACCCATATCTAAGAGGGACACAGGTGGAACCCTTGGGGCTAATTGATGGTTTTCCATGCAATCGTTCAAACTATGCTTAAATAGGGTCAACAATGGGCTCTACTTAACATAGATTGGAAGTCTGCTCCAGAGATGAGGTAACCTCTGTGAGATAAATGTGTATCTGACACATGTACCATTTGACTTGCGAATGTATAGCATTTCCATTAAGGTAGGGTCAGATATTGCCTTATATGCAAGGCACAGGTCACCTCTGAGCAGTCTGTATGACACAGAGTACAGAGATAGTGATTTCAGTCTGTCTGCATGTGACACGTGCTGGACACCTTGAATTTTCTTTGTAAGAAACCTTTGCGATCTCTCCAATTGCTGCAGGTGTGCAGGTGCTTAGACAGGCACATACCAAAGAGACCATTATACTCTATTATTGGCCTGAGGATGGAAGAGTACAGGGGGGTTATAACCTTCTTTTTTCTGGAGACAATGCCCTTAGTTATGAGATCAGCATTATAGATTGCCCTTCTTACTACTGTGGAGACATGGTGATAAGGTAAGGTTTCTATCAACCTGCGTGCCTATGTCTCTCACCAGTGGTTGCATGCTTAAGGTATTGATATTTATGGAGTAGTTTGCAGGAACATCACCCTTGCCAAAGGGGTTGATGATGTATTTTTTTGCATTGAGTGTAAGTCCATTACTTTGGCATTAATAATTAGTCTGTGTAAGTCCTTCTTGCATCATATTGACATTGCTAGGGGACTAAATGACCACTCCTAGTTTGCAGTCATTGACAAACTTTGTCAGCCACAGACCTTTAGTTTTTTTACTTTGAAAAGTATATTCCAAACAGTAGGGGCCCCCTGAACAGATCCCGGTGGTACAGCAGTGGTTACTGGTCTGCTGGAGGAGGTAGAGTCTCCTATTTTGACTGTATGAGTTCTATTGGTGAGCCAGATTGCAACTCACCTAACAATATATGGGTTGATACCCAGCTAGGTAAGTTTATCAACAATGCCTGAGAGGAGGATGGTATCAAAGGCCTTGGCAAAGTCCAGGTAGGCCATATGTACAGTTTTACCTTCTTTGAGACATTCACCAAAGCCCTTGATGAAGTTCATCAAGTTTAACAAGCATAATCTCCCTTTGTCAAAGCCAAACTAGGTAGGGTCAAGTGTTTGTAGATTAGCTGTATCTTTGTTGATAAGGTCCATGATGATATACTTTATGGTCTTGCAGATAAGATTGTTTAGGCTTATGGGTCTTTAGTTCTTTGGGTCCACGGATGCATCCCCTTTATGCAAAGGGATGATAGTAGCTGTTCTTTATTCAGTAAGAACGAAACCCATGCTAAGGCTGTGTTTGAACAAGGTACCCAGTGGTGTTGCTAATTCCTGTTTTAATCCATTGAGGATGCAGCCTGGGATGTTGTCTGGTCCCATTAAGTCTGTGTTTTAGCCTTGGAGAGAGCATTTAAGACTTGTTCCTTGGAGATACTAGGTGGGGGACAGGTCATAGGGATGTTTTGTGTTAAATGTGGCAGGGAGAGGTGAGTGAAGTTTGCACTGAACTTGTCAGCCAACAGGTTGGCTATATCCATCAGTTCTGTATATGTAGTACCATTAACTACAAGTTCTGCTCAAATCTGGGTTTTTCTTCTGAGGTTTTGGATGTAGATGAAGAACGCCTTATGGCTTTCCTTAGCTAGGGATGCTAATTTGGATTCATAACTAGCTTTAGATGACTTAACAAGATGTCTTATTTGCCTGTTTAAGTTGAGGAGGGAGTGCTTCCAGGTTTGAGACTGTAACTTCCTACTCTTAGACATCAATTTCTTCCTGTTATTGTATAGCCTATTAATGGCTGATGTCCACCAGGCAGGTTTTTCTTCCTTGGGGCTCTTGCTTTGGTGCTATCAGGTATGGCAGAGATAATACAATTATATAGATGCTCATATAAAGCATTAGTGTATATCCCAGCACAGGTAACCTCTACATCAGCGGGGGGAGGGGTGTAAATCTGTTTACGCCATCACATAAGAGGTCATAATTGGCCTTGGTGAAGTTTTTCAGTCTAGTTGCTGCTGGGGGGGGGGGGGGTCTGGTGTTATTTATACCTCCACCGAGACTTATTTGTGGTCAGATTTCACCAAGGAGGACAGCACACTTGGGGTGGTAAAATGATCCCCCATGTTGGTGAACACCATATCCAAAATGTTTGAGCCCCTTGTTGGGGGTGTCATCCAGGTGGTCCAGGGCATTGGAGTTAAAGAAGTCCAGGAACCTTTAGGAGAGGGTGCTAGTATGCATATAATTAACCCAGTCAATGAATGGGTAAAGTCCCCCAAAACCAGGGTTTTTTTTTGTATTGTGATTGACTCAAGTAGCTACAGGTAGGTTGAGTGGGTGTCCTGGTTCATGGAGGGAGTCCTATAGCTGGCAATGATTTGAAGAGGGGAGTTACCAAAAGTTAATTTCACCTGGAATAATTCTGGAGAGTTGCTCTGTTTAACCAGTCTTGAGGAGTATTTGTCTTTTATGAATATTGATACACCACCTCCCCTAGTTCTCACACCTTCAGTTTGATGTCTGAACGTGTGGAAAGAATTGTCACCCAGTAAGGCTGAGGTGATTTCCGCAGACTAAACCAGGTCTCTGTGACCGCACAGATGTCAGCATCTTCCAGAGTAAGGACTGCTCCAGTGAGTGCAGTTTCATATTTAGATTCCTAGCGTTGAGCAGCATAACCTTAAGTTTGTTTTTAGATGGTCTTATTACATTGGGAGTTTTGTCCTTGTGACACTGCCTAAAAAAGGCATAATGGGGGTGGCAAGAGCCTTATCCATTAACCGAAATCCCAGAGGTAACTGATGAAGACCATCTCTGGCAAGGCATTGAGATCTATTGATCATGTCATCCCAGGCTGAGAGGGTACTGGATCACCTTTGAATAACATTATTTTTATGCAAGTATTCTTCTAGCTCGGGTTCATGGGTTTATAGCTAAGCGCTAGACAATCAGTCTCCAGACCATTTCAAGCCTAACTAAAAAACCCTATTCAGAATTTCTCTCTAGCCTCAAGAAGGGCATGACAAGATATTCTGGAAGAGAATTTGAGACTGCCTATAAAGTTATCTGGTTTTACCTTGAAGGTGGCAAGGGTTTTACTCTGCTTGACATATAGTGGGAGTTTGTTCCAGAGGTGAGGGATGCATTGGGATATAAAGCTATCACACTAATGTGTCTTATTTATCTGCTGATGAAGGTTTAGTTCTTTTAACCGAGTAGTTGAAGTCATGTTGTTTTTAAATATGTGGATGTATGGGAATCATTATATGGGGCAGAAAATCTACTTTAGGGAAAGAAAATAATGTGTTTTGGGCATAATTGTCCTTTAAATTAATATCAAGCATCTTGGAAAACATTAAATTCAATGAAAAAGTATTTTTTTCTAGCAAGAAATGTCACTTGTGAATCTATCTTTGGGCACTTCATCCAGATTCAAACTAGTTTCACACTTTACAGAACACAACTTCAGTCTGGCAATGTATTATATCACCACATCATTAGGCCTCTGGTTACAATTACCAAACTGATTTTTTTTCCTGCGGTTACCAGCAAACTGGGTACAAAATAGTGTTCAGCATTTTAATGATTGTTTCATAACAGTTATCTTTAGATATTCCACAATTTTAAAGACATAGACACTAAAACACTAAAAACCTTTGTACTTTAAATATACACACAAAAACTTTAGAAAATGTTGAATTTTACAGTATTAAAAATAATATATTATACAAAATACAATAAAAATTCAGATGTTTAAAGCACTTTTTCTTAGAACAGGAACCAGGGAAATATGGTCGTTTAACCCTGGTTCAGCAGTGGCATTTAATCTAATAATCCAATAAAACTCTTTAACATCAACCTGAAGCTCCTACGAACCACCTCTAAAATTCTTTGGGACAACTTCTAAAATGCCAAACTTAAATCTTGTATCTCCCTCACATACTAGTGTGTGCCTATACAATACATTATTTACATTCCCCTTATTAATGGCATAAAGGTGTTCATATATTCTGGTCTTAAAATTCCTTTCCGTTTTGCCAGTATAGTAATATGAACATGTTTGGCAAACTGAAATATATATAACACCTCTCTTATTACAATTACCCTTGTTTTATTGGATTATTAGATTAAATGCCACTGCTGAACCAGGGTTAAACAACCATATTTCCCTGGTTCCTGTTCTAAGAAAAAGAGCTTTAAACATCTGAATTTTTATTGTATTTTGTATATTATTTTTAATAATGTAAAATTTAACATTTTCTAAAGTTTTTTGTGTGTATATTTAAAGTACAAAGGTTTTTAGTGTTTTAGTGTCTATGTCTTTAAAATTGTGGGAGAATAATTAATTAATTGATTGTTTCATTGCATACAAAGGGTGTTGACTTGGAGCAATGTAATTTCTTCTGTTTCTTGTTCTGAGGAAGTCCCCGAGGTGTATACTGGGGAAGAAAGCGCTTAACAATAAAGAGACTGGACTAACATACTCTTTGTGAGTATTTTGTTTCATGTGTTGGGCTTATGGTGCAGCTACTTGCTCATATTGGCACCTTTGAAGTTTTAACATTAGCAATACTTACCAGGATAGAGCAGGCTCACACTGTTAGGTGATGCATACATCACAGAGTTGACAAAGATGTGGGTAGAAGAACATAATTCAGCATTGTGAGGCACACTGATGTTCCTCTCACAAGGCTGAGTAAGGAGAAAGTCATGGTCAGTTGCTTATCAAGGGCCAGAATAAACCATATTATGCACACCCACAGGTCCTTGGACCACAAGTGCCACTATATGAAGAAAGACATCATGGAGCTCTCAGAATATGTGTCCCAGGCTGGTATGAACTTAGCATTGAGCAGCATTCTACCTTCCCCAAGGATGATGCCACAAAGTGAACAGAAGATGACTGACTTTAATAATTGGCTTAGTTTCTGGTGTCATTCTAATAGGTTCATAGGCTCATAGGTTGGTACTAGGCTATCAGCCCTAAGGCCTATACAAGCCTAGCCATAACAATTCCCTGGCTATTTCTTCCCACATTATTTACTTTCCTGGACCCCTGTCTAGCAGGGCGACTGACGTGATCCCTGGGGTGAATTTCCTTTCTCCCATCCAATTGTCAAGGTTCCTCTTGAAGAGGTCCAAAGAGGCACTCTGCTTGACATGTATGGGCAATCTATTCCAGAGTCTGGGGAGTATCTGGGTCAAGAACCTATCCCTCCAGCATGTTTTGTTTATTGTGATGACAAGGTTTAGATCCCTGGAGCGTGTAGCTCTGAGGGATTGGGATTTCTTTAAGTGTAGCATGTCCAACAGCTCTGGGTTTGACATGGCCTTGTATGTTAAGCAGAGATCGCCTCTGAGTAGACGATATGCGACAGAGTATAGCTGGAGTTTTTTAAGGCGATCAGTGTAGGGCATCTGCTTTAGGTCTGTGATTCTTTTAGTGAGGTATTTCTGAGGCCTTTCCAGTTGTTGCAGATGTCTTGAGAGGTACATACCAAATGGGGTGTTGTATTCTATAACGGGTCTAATGAGGGATGAGTACAGTGGGACAATGACCTCCTTCTTTCTGGATGAAAAGCCCTTCGTGATGAGGCGTGCCACATAGAAGGATTTCCTGACTGTTGTGGCGATGTGGTTATCGAAGGTGAGACCACTGTCCACCTGTGTCCCTAAGTCTCTTATCACACTTTCTGTGTTTAGTGTACTGCCACCTATATGGTAATTCATGGATACATGTTTTTTCCCAAAGGGGATAACAATACATTTCTTGGCATTGAGCTTGAGCCCATGGCTCTGGCACTAAGCATCTGTTTCTGTAAGGCCCTTTTGTAGAGTATCCACATCATTTGGGGATTCAATAATGGCTCCCAGTTTGCAGTCATCTGCAAACTTTGTTAGCCAGAGTCCCTTAGTGTTGACCTGTACTTCAGAGAAGTAGATGCCAAACAAGAGCGGCCCCAGGACTGAACCCTGAGGTACTCCACTTGTCACTTGTCTGGAGCTGGATTTGGAGTTGGCTACTTTTACAGTGTGGGTTCTATCAGTAAGCCATTTAGCAACCCATTGGGTGACATAGGGATTAATGCCCAACTTAGTAAGTTTATCTATGATTCCAGAGTGGGGGATGGTGTCAAAGGCCTTGGCAAGGTCTAGATAGGCTGTGTGGACCACCTTACCCTTGTCCATGGCTCTGGAGACTGATTCAAAGAAGTCAATCAGGTTCAGGAGACAAGATCGGCCCTTCACAAACCCAAACTGGGGTGGGGTCCAGTGTTTGAAGGTTGCCAATGTCTTTGTTTATAAGTTCCATGATAATACGCTCCATGGCCTTGCAGATAAGGCTTGTCAGACTGATGGGACGGTAGTTTCCGGGATCCAAGCTGGATCCCCCCTTGTGGATTGGGATAACTGTAGCTCTGCGCCACTCAGTGGGCACGAAACCTGAGGTGAGGCTATGATTAAACATGACACTTAGGTGAGGTGCCAGTTCATATTGTAGTTCATGTAGTACACAACCCGGGATGTCATCTGGTCCCATGGATGCTGTATTCTTGGCTTTAGAGAGTGCGTTTTGTACCTGTGTGGCCGTTATTACTGGAATTTGGCAATCTTCCGGTATTGAGATGGGCCATTTAGGGGGTGAGAGGGGGTGAAGTTGGCACTGAATCGATCTGCCAGGATATTGGCAATATCCTTTGGATCAGTATATTTAATGCCATTCTGTTTTAGCTCAGAGCAGATCTGAGCATTGCCATTTAGATTCTTGACATAGTTATAGAATGCTTTGTGGTTGTCTTTGGAATCTTTGGCAATTTTATTTTCGTAACTAGCTTTGGAGGATTTTATGAGGCATCTCAGTTTCTTACTGAGGCTAGTAAGGGAGTTTTTTGCATCCTGGGATTTTCCTCTTTTCTGCAAAAGTTTCTTCCTTTTGTTGTAAAGCTTGTTTATGGCAGGAGACCACCAGATTGGCTTCCTTTTTTTGGATGAGAGCATTTTGGTTATATTTGGGATGGCACGATTCATGCATGAGTGGATGTGCTCGTACAGTGCCTTAGTGTAGGATTCAGCAGTTGAACTTTCAGTTCCCTTCTGCATGGGTGTTATGAAGTTTGTCACTTCTGACTTGAGTAGCATGAAGTTGGCTTTGGAGAAGTTTTTTTATGGTGGTTTCTTTACTCGCGGGTGGGATGTGGATGTTAAGGGTGATTAGCTTATGGTCAGACCTGACTAACGAGGGGGTGACCATAGGTATGGAGCATTGATTTCCCATGTTGGTAATGACCAGGTCTAGGATATTGGAGCCCCTGGTGGGACTATGGATTAGTTGATCCAGGGCATTGGAATTTATGAATTCCAAGAACCGTTGCGCAAAGGTGTTGGGACATGAGTAGTTTTCCCAGTTAATGGCAGGGTAGTTAAAATCACCCAGTATTAGGGTGTTTGGTTCTATATTAATATTTTCCAGTATGTTTAGAAAGGTGTAGTGAGAATCTTGGGGTATGGTGGGGGATCTGTAGCAAGCTGCAATTTGGATTGCAGTCTTACCTAGTGTTGCTTTGGTTTGCAATATTTATCAGTGTGGAAGGAGATGGTCAACAGATCATGCTGCTTTGCCAGGAATGGTCTGCACCTCTCTCCTCTAGCCTTTCAAATATTAGCTAAAACATTCCCCTCTCCATAGTACCTTTTCTGGGCAATGCCAGACTGAAAATACTTCTGACATAGCAAATCAAAGCCAAGAAAATCTAAATGTGTTACTGCTCAATGCTATGAGTCTAAAAACGAAGGTCCACTCCTCACCCTAGATAATGCTGACATAATTCAGTCACTGAGGCATGGTTTAAAGACATGGAGATCACACTGGTAATGGAAGGATATAATATCTTCATCACATTTAGACCAGCTGTAAACAGGCAGGGACTAAAGGTAGTCTTATCTCTATTTACATCAAACATAAATATACCTCAAGGCTGGCCAAACAGGATGAAAGACTTCGGCTTCTCCACATTCAAATCACCATAGGCAAAATCCCATACCACTTCCTTGCAAGTTATATGTCCCCCTCTATGACCCAGGAAACCCATAAAATGCATGTATGTTTAATGTAAACACTCATCATTCAACCCAATACCATATTCATGGGTGACTTTAATTACCCCCAGTATTAACTGAGAATTATATATGACACCAAACATCGAGGCACAGAGTTTCCAAGATTTTGTAAACACAAATTCCCTGGACCAGATTGTGAATACACTGGCAAGTGGTGCAAACATACTGTATCTGGTCTTCACTAATATGGGAAAGTATTGCTCAGCCCCTAGTCTAATGTCCTCTCTGGTGATGTCAGACCACAAGCTGTCTCCTTTGAAGTAAAAATAAAACACAGAACCCCAGCTAATCCTAGAATGTTCAGGAACTACTCTGAGGATAACCTGGCAAAATTTCAAGTCTTCCCTAAACCGTGAGAGCACTGTTGCCTTTGCAGAACTGTTTGCAGAAACTCTATACAAGCATGTTAATTGCTGCATAGAGACAGCTGTACCAGCCAGGAATCAGTCCACAACTAACTCAGAAAACAAGCCACCATGGTGGAATCAAAACATCAGTAGGCTATACATAACAGAATTAGGAAAATCATGGCAAAAATTAGGAGGTGTAGCACCCAGCAGGATAAAAGTGCTCTAATCAAACTAAACAAACAACTCAGAGGACAAATAAAGTCTACCAAAGGCAAATTGTGAGGTAAATTTGGCATCCCAGGCCAAAGACAACCACAAAGCATCCTTTAGCTATGTTCACAAACTCAAAGGCAATATAGAGTTGTGTGCAGAGCTGATTTTTAATGGAGCCAGCTATACTGAGTTAGAAGATATAGCAAAGCTACTGGCTGGCAAATTAAGCTCTAACTTTACTCATCTTGCCACCATCCTCCCCTCAGGAAATACCATCAAATATGACTCCCTCTACGGGTCTATATTATGTTGCCAAAAGACGTGTTCATTGAACACGTTTTCGTCGACACATAAACAGAGAAAACAGGAATCACCAAACGGCCACTTCAGCTAATTTTTTCCCAGGGAAAAAAGTCGCTTGGCCAAACAAACACAAGACACACTTTCAAACCCTGCAAGGTGGGAAGCTGTGCCCTCCCACCCCCCTAACTAAATATACCAACTCCGAGATCACACTACAGTGGGGAAAAGGGCAAAATCCCCTACAATGGCCAAGTGTTTTTCTCCCCTGGGAAAAAAATTTGTTGAAATGCCATTTAGAGATTAGTGTTTTCACTGTTTATGTGTTGATGAAAACATGTTTGATGAACATGTCTTTCAACAGCATAATATAGAACCCCCGTCTACTATCACTAGGGAACAGGTCCTCAATGCTCTTTCTAAGGCCATGAACACTGCATCAGTAGGCCCCAGTAATATCCTAGTTTGGTGTCTAAATATCATGAAACATGGCCTATCAAACTGTCTGGAATCACTAGTTAACCATAGCCTCCAAACAGGTTTCATGCCTCACAAATGGAGAACACAAACCATCATCCTTCTGCACAAAGGCAGGCTATCTATAGACCCATAAGTCTCACTAGTCTCATATGCAGTGCCATTTAAAGAATTATCATGGAAATGATCAGTAATGACAGAGGAAACTTCCAGACACTGGTTCCAACCCTGTTTGATTTCATCAAGGGCAGATCATGCCTACTCAACCTGGTAGACATCTTTGAAAAGGTCACCAAAACAATGGATGAGGGTAAAACAATTCACACTGCCTACCTTGACCTGGTCAAGGCATTTGACACAATACCCCACTCAGGCATTGTTGATAAACTCAAGAGGTTAGGTACAGACCTTTAAGTCACCCAGTTGATAGCTAGTTGACTCACAGACAGGAGATAGAATGGGGAGTCCAACTCTACAAAGTGGCCAGTGACCAGCAGAGTCCTGTAGGGATCAGTCCTGGGACCACTGCTTTTTGACATCTCCTTTTCTGAAGTCAAGGCCAACATCAAGTTTCTCTGGCTGACCAAATTTGTAGATGATTGTAAAATAGGAGCAGTCATAGAATCCCCCACCAACAATAAAGTTCTCCAAGAAGACCTAAAACAGACAAATAACTAGTGTCAGAGCCATATACTAAAACTAAATGCCAATAAATGCATAACAGTATCTTTTGGGAAGTCAACCACCCTTGGTAACTATCATATTGACAACACACCCCTAAGAGTCAGCCCAGTATTCAGGGACTCGGGGTCACACATACACAGTAATCAAGCATTTGACCATCATGTGTCTACAGTAGTGAGGAAATCATTCTATGTTGTTCAATGTATAAACAGTTGGACACAATTGTGTATTGTCTTTGAGGTTGCAGACATAGCTAAAGAATTCCTTGTGACTGTCCTTGACCTGGGAGGACAAATTACCTCAAATCTGGCTCTGGTAAAATGTTGTCTATCTAAAAATTCCCACATGTAAAGATCTATTGGTGTTCTTCACTGCTAGCTTGTTCTTATAATTCTCTTTAAAACATGTATTATTGTTATAATTCTGTATAAAACATGTATTATTGTAATAATTCTGGAGCTTTTCTCCCTAGGCTACCACTGTAAATGGACCTAGTCCAGTCAGACTTTCCCGGTAAACAAATGTAAAATAAATAAATGAGTTGTTTGTTTAGTTTGATGAGAATGCATGTATCCTGCTGTGTACTACACCTCCTAAATTTTGCCATGATTTTCTTCCCTCTGTGATACAGCCTACTGATGTTGCAATTCCACCAGGGTGGCTCATTTCTTGAGTTAGTTCTGGACTTATTCCTTGTGTGTACAGCTGCGTCTATGCAGCTATTAACATGTTCTTATAGAGTTTCTGTGAACAGTTCCATGTAGACAGTTTAGTTTTCAGGATTTAGAGAGGCTTGAAATTCTGCCAGGTTATCACTTAATACTAGGAAGTTACCCTTAGAGTAGTTCCTGATCATTCCAGGGATAGCTGGGGTTCCAGTTTTATTTTTACTTCAAAGGAGACCATTTTGTGGTTTGACCTTTACAGAGAAGACATTACACTAGGGGGTGTGCAGTGCTCTCCTACATTAGTGAAGAGCAGATCCAGTATGATTGCACCCCTGGATGGCATATTGACAAACTGGTCCAGGGAGTTTGTTTTTACAAAAGTCCAAGAATCTCTGTACCTGCATGTCTGGTGTGGTGTATGATTCCCAGTTAACAGTGAGGGTAGTTAAAGTCATCCATGACTATGGTATTGGGTTGGATGGTGAGTGTTTCCAATAATCTTAAATACATTTTATGTGTTTCCTGGCTCATAGCAAACAAGGAAGTGGTGTGGGAGTTTGTCTGTGGCAGTTTGAACATGGAGAACCTCAAGTGCATCATCCTGTTTGACCAGTCTTGATAAACTGAGGCAGCTTCATCTTTAGTCCCTGATTGTGTAATAGCTGGTGTAAAAGTGTGGAGGCTATCCTTGCACTGCCAGGGTACCTTCCTCAGCTCTGTGAGTAAGGGAGAGTGTGATACAGTGTCAAAAGCTTTGGAAAGATGTAAGTACAGAGATGCAGCTTGTATTTTTTATTTTTCCTGCAATTAGTTTCATTAAGGAAGCTTAGCAAGACTGCTTGTGATGTAGTGTTTAGGGAGGAAACCATATTTTGTATGGGGATGAGATTTTTTTCTATACAAGCTTCTATTTTGTTTGTGGATACATTTTTATAACATTTTGGGAATGGGGGATAAAAATACAATTGGTGGGTAATTAGATATCATGTATGGGTCACCTCCTTTCTGAAGAGGAGCAGTAAAAGACTGTTTCTAGATTTTTGGAACATTAACTTTATCTAATGGCTCTGTTTATTAGAACAGGGATAGGGCATGCTAGTATATCAGCTGCTATGTTGTGATATTGAGCAGGTAGAATATCTGGGGTAATGGCAGTTGTTTTTAGTTTAGATAGTAGTAATTTTTTTTTAAACACACCTTTATTGAATTATCACTTGTGACATAGGCAATGTTATATTTATACAAAAGTAATCAAACTATACAACAAATTAACATTAACAAACATTATACTTCACTTGATACCCACACTTTTGATATGGTGTAATTCCTGCTTTGCTTCACTCTAGAGAGTTACTGGTATCTTCTATTGAATATGTATCAATGATATTTCATCAATATTTATCTGGTGACTTCAATGCAAAATAAGTCTGCAGGGAACAACTGCACAGATGAGGCTAAATTGAATGGAATAGGGTCACATTAGACAGCAATGGCACAAATATGCACATGCCTTCTAGAAAAGTAAAATATGCATATTTGCTATAACATTTAAAATGACAGAAATATCAAGTTTTCTGAGAAAAGAGTATTTGTATTTCTCATTTTTTTTCAAGAAAACACGAACAATAGGATTCTGATATACATTTATTTTCACAGTATTTGATATTATACTGGAAAACATCCTAAGCAGAGCAACAGAGTAATGTCAAGTGCCATTGCTAAAGCTCTGCACAGTATCTGAATGTCTCTTTGACTGTGTGACGGATTCTGTACATATTCATTCTTTTGCACACTGAATTCACTTCCCTATTCATAGCTGCCCACATGCCAAACACACAAAACATTATGAAAGTTAACTTCTTTAATTTCTACAATATAGAAAAATGATTTTTGATTTCTTATTTTTAAATTCATATCACAGCAGTTTTTGATTCAATCTCTCCACCTGGTGGTCAAAGTACTTTAACAATGTGCAGACAGTACACAGACTATATTCAGTATTCACTGTTTCCACTGGATTAAATGTAATATCAGAAAATATTACACTCTGCACCTGTATCTTGCTTAAATTCTAAATTCCTTTCATGAATTTTCAACACATTTCAGTAGTCTTTCTTGAATTCTTAACTTAATGCTGCCAGGACATTTTCATACTTCATCACCTCTTCTGTTTTGTTTTATTTCCATAGTATCCACAAGCAGCCTATTTGCATGTCTTTATGTGACTACATTCAAATTATTTCAACACACTGGACTTTGATTTTATAAGTCTTAGATAAATGCCCTGTTCTAGTTCTACAGAATGGATTAAATGCAAGAAAGGCTTTCTGTCATGCTGATAGTCATACCTAGTAAACAAGGTTGAATTTTAAGTTAAATTTATTTTCAGTGGTCTCCATGTTTTGTTAAAGTGCATCCCCACATAGTTCTTTTTTCATATTCATTACTTGTACAACCCTCCACTTTATTTTTCATTTCTTCTTTTTTTCTTTGTCTCACATTTTATCTTCCATATATATCTGTTTCTCCAGTTATTTTGTTTTTAATTGTGTACTAGCAAATTTACGTGTTCTATAGACATCTATAGTTTGATAAGATTGTCACTTATTTTCTTATACCACAAAATATTCTTTATGTTTTATTGAATCATGCAATTTACTGAATTCATAATCCTTATATTTATTCTTCAGCCACTACCATAAGCATTTGTAGTCACTTTTGGACCTTGTGCTCTTTTAAGAGAAAACAAAGGGAATATGCTAGAAGTCTAAACCTCAAAATGCATTCACTCGAGGCACTCCTTAAAATAGAGAACTTCGACATCTGTGCAGTGACAGAGACCTGGTTTAAGGCTTCAGAGAGCACCCCTGCATTACCAGGCTATAATTCATACCACACCTTTCGGCCACGTAACCTGCACTGAAACACTAAAGGTGGAGGTGTGTCCATATTCATTAAGGGTATCCACACCTCCAGGCTAGTTGCTCAGCGTAATGCATCTCAGATTATCCACGTGCAACTAACTCTGGGCAAGACCGCAATCCAAATTGTAATTTGCTACAGATCCCCCACCATGCCCCAGGATTCCCACTCCTCATTTCTTGATACACTGGAAAATATTAGGGTACAACCCAACACCCTAATAATGGGTGATTTCAACTACCTCACCATTAACAGGGAAAACTACTCATGTACCAACTCTTTTGCTCAACGTTTTCTGAAATTCATAAATTCCAATGCCTTGGATCAACTTATCCACACCCCCACCAGGGGCAGCAATATCCTAGACCTGGTCATTACCAACATGGGCGACCAGTGTTCCATACCAGAGGTCAATTCCTCATTGGTCAGATCCAACCACAAGCTAATCAGCCTAGACATCCACATCCCGCCCCCACCCCCATTAGGGAAACCACCATAAAAGATTTCTCCAAAGGCAACTTCACTCTTCTTAAGGCAGATGTGGCAAACTTCACGACACCCATGCAGACAGACAATAGAGGTACGACTGCTGAATCCCACATAAATGCACTTTATAAGCACTTACACAAGTGCATGGATCATCGTGCTATCCCTAACAGAACCAAGATGCGATCCTCCAAAAAAAATGAAGCCAATCTGGTGGTTCCCTGCCATAAACAAACTCTACAACAGAAGAAAGAAACATTTGCAAAAAAGAGTAAAATTCCATGACTGGAAGAACTCCCTGGTCACTCTCAGTAAAAAGCTGAGATCCCTCATAAAATCCTCCAAAGCTAGTTATGAAAACAAAATCGCCACTGATTCTAAAGACAACCACAAAGCATTCTATAGCTATGCCAATAATCTCAATGGCAACACTCAGATCTGCTCTGAGTTACAGCACAATGGCACTAAATATACAGAACCAACTGATATTGCCAACATCCTGGCAGATAGGTTCAGTGCTAACTTTACCCCCCCCCCCACCCCCTAAAGGGCCCATCTCTATACTGGAAGAATGCAAAATTCTTGTAATCCCGGCTGCACAGGTAAAAGCTACACTCTCCAAAGCCAAGAACACAGCATCCATGGGACCTGACAGCATCCCAGACTGCATTCTACATGAACTACAGAATGAATTGGCACCCCACCTAAGCACCATGTTCAATCATAGCCTCACCTCAGGCTTTGTGCCCACTGAATGACGCACAGTGAAAGTTATCCCACTCCACAAAGGGGGGGCCACAACGGACCCCGGGAACTACCGCCCCATTAGCCTAATGAGCCTGGTCTGCAAGGCCATGGAACATATCATCATGGAAGCTATAAACAAAGACATTGGTAATCTCCAAACTCTGGACCCCACCCAGTTTAGGTTTGTAAAAGGCAGATCATGTCTCCTAAACTTGATTGATTTCTTTGAACCAGTCACCAAAGCCGTAGATGAGGGTAAGATCATTCACACAATCTATCTAGATCTCGCCAAGGTTTTTGACACCTTCCCCCACTCTGGAATTATAGATAAACTCACTAAACTAGGTATAAATCCCTATGTCACAAGATGGGTTGCCAACTGGCTCACTGACAGAACCCACACTGTGAAAGTAGCAGATTCCAAATCCGACTTCAGACCAGTGACAAGTGGAGTACCACAGGGTTCAGTCCTGGGTCCTCTCCTGTTTGATATCTACTTTTCTGAAGTACAGGCTAATGCAGAAGATCTTTGGCTAACGAAGTTCGCAGATGACTGCAAACTAGGAGCCATAATTGAAACTCCTAACGATGTGGACATCCTACAAAAGGACCTCACTGAGACAGATGCCTGGTGTCAAATCCATGGCCTCAAGCTCAATGCTAAAAATTGCATTGCCATCCCCTTTGGTAAAAACTCTGTACCCATGAGCTACCACATAGATGGTAGTCTACTTAACACTGAAAGTGTGATAAGAGACCTTGGGACACAGGTAGACAGTAGTCTCTACTTTGATAATCACATTGCCACAGTAGTCAGGAAATCCTTCTATGTGTTACACCTCATCACAAAAGGTTTCTCATCCAGGAAAAAAGAGGTAATTTTTCCCCTCTACTCGTCACTCATTAGACCTATTATAGAGTACAAAGCACCTTTTGGTATGTACCTCACAAGACATCTACAACAACTGGAAAGGCCACAGAAATACTTCACAAAGAGGATTACCAGCCTCAAACAGATGCCCTACGCAGATCATCTCAGAAAACTCCAGCTTTACTCTGTTGCATATCGCCTACTCAGAGGTGATCTCTGCCTAACATACAAAGCTATGTCAAACCCAGAGCTGTTAGACATGCTCCACTTAAAGAAATCCCAATCCATCCGAGCTACACGCTTTAGGGACCTAAACCTTGTCACCACAATAAACAGAACATGCTGGAGGGATAGATTCCTGTCCCAGAGACTTCCCATACTCTGGAACAAACTACCTATCTATATCAAACAAAGCTCCTCATTAGCACTCTTCAAGGAAAATCTTGATGATTGGATGGGAAATAGGAATTTCAACCCGAGGATCACCTCTCTGGCTCTGCTCGACAGGCGCACAGGAAAATAATTTTCTTGGGTGGCGAAAGCCAGGGTACCTTTTTGGCTAGACTTGTATAGACCTTAGGGCCAATAGCCTAGTACCTACCTATGAACCTATATATGAGAAATTCTTTCTGGGTCCACAATAATCATCAAATTTCTCCTTAATTGTTGCTATTTTGTTTTTCTGTTCTTTCAGAAACAAGATTGGGTGTTGACTTCAACGCAAGATGAAACTGCAGTGAACAACTGCATGGATGAGGCTAACTGGCATGGAATAGGGTCACATTAGACAGCTCAGGCACAAATATGTGCATGCTTGTCAGAAAAGTAAAATATGCATATTTGTTATAACATTTAAAATGACAGAAATATCACATTTTCTGAGAAAATGTATTTGTATTTCCCATTTCTCAAGAAATGCTAACAAGAGGATTTTGATATATATATTAAGCTTCACAGCCTGAAAATATGTGAAATGTACATGTTTGTTTTGAACCAAATGGCAAAAATAAATAAATAAAAAGGACCATCCAAATAACTATATCAAACTAACTAATGATTCCTAGCTAGTGGAATCTAATAATACAAGCTCATGTCTTTGAAACTTTTTGAAATATGCTAACAAATTTATCTAAACATTTTGTCTGGAGTCGCAATTACAAAATGGTCTGTTTGTAACTCCAGGTGCAAAGACACAACTTCATCTTTACATATTGTACTTCACTGCACACATATCTAAATCTGAAACAAAAAGATCATCATAACCATAGTGGCAAAAAAACTGCTAATGTACTGAACTATATGAGTTCACTTCTAATATACTGAAAACACAATAAAGACATGATGAACCTGCACAAAAGACATATGCTCACTCAAAACACCAATCAGAAGCTGAGTGTAATAGAAAATGCAGTTGGTTTAGTAGCCAGGCACTAATTGCGATGCAGATCTATTACTGGAGACTACCAGTACAAGTTTATGCAGCCAAAAATAGTGAGACATTTTCTATTGTTTTTTTTTATGCACAAGTTGGATATTGAGTTATAAATTGTAGTTCATTTATGTGCAAGTATAGGAATAACAAAAGAGCTGCAGGCTGAATTTCTGATTGCCAAACTGTTGATGTGAAGTTGTTAATCTCGCCGATTATACTCACTAATGGGTTGGAGCCGATCCTCGGCTCCGACACGGCCGATAGCAAGCTCAAGGTTTGCCAGTAGCTCGAGACCAGCCCCTTATCCCACCATGCACTGCTAGAATTACCTCAGATCTAGTTTGCCGTGGCAAGAGAGATCTCGGTGATCCAGGTAGCTCTGACCATTTTAGAAACAGCAAGTTTTTAAAAAGTTTTCCTTTTTGATATATTTATGTAGTGTGTGTTAGTTTTATTATTTTTAGATAGTTTAGACAGTTTAGACAGTTTAAATTGTTTTAAATTAGGGACTTGTTGGCTTTTTAGTTTGTGTGGGCCTTTAGCCCTTTTTCCTACTATTAATCCCTTTAGCAGTTAGGTTTTTTTTTCTGTGGGACTTTTAGTCCCATATTTGTATTATATTTTTATTTATATATTTTATATATATATTACTGTTGTAGATAGTGTCCGGGTTGGGCTTAGTTGTTTGTGAATCTATTTACTGTTTTTTTTTCTCAGTATGTCACAGGATAGGGAGAAATCCCATCCCAAATCGGGTTTTAAAAAATGCCCAGATTGTGGGCAGAAAATGTCCATCACTGACAGGCATATTCAATGTGTCTACTGCTTGGGAGCCAAGCACCTCCAAGACACCTGTAGTATTTGTTATGCCTTCTCTTCAAGAGTACTCTTGGAGAGAAGGAGGAAACTTATAGACAGAGGATTGCTATAGCAATCTTTTTCAAAGGTTTTGAATAGCCATGAAGGTGCTAGTACGTCTTCTAAATCTTCAAAATCCAAGTCTTCAGATAAGGTATCCAAAAAGGCTAAAATTTCAGATTTCAGAAAGAGGGTCATTGGTTCCACAGTCATCGGAGCCGAGTGTACCTTTGATTCGGAGCCAGCTTTCAGTATTGGAGCTGGTCTCCAAAGTTCCTTCTTTACCTCTGCTCCAGTCAGCACCTTCGGTGCATTCAGCTAAGTCTTCAGTCAGCCTTTCAGATTTGGACATGGATCGGCTAGTGCAGAAGGTTTTACAGGCACCTGGACTTGCCAAATTGTTGTCGGCCCCGACCAGCTTGTCGGTGCCGAAGACCATGGAACTGAACTTGTCTACTTCTCCTCCGGGCCGTACTGGACTCTCGGAGCCGAGGGAAGTCGAACCAATGGTGGTTGGACCCTTGGAACCGATATCTGCTCTGGGGTTATCGGCTCCATCTACTCAGATGTCCTCGGTGCCGACCGAGGGCTCTAGGAGCCGACGCTCTCCAGTCGGGTCCAGGGAGGATAGTCGCACTGACTTGTTGGTGCCGACTCTCCCTCTCGAGGCTTCGGCTCGGATGAGCTCTGCTCCTACCTCAGGCTCAAAGCCCATGGTTTCGGTGTGGGAGGATCGGACGGTACTCTCGGGTCCGTCCACTCCTCCTCTTCGGAGCCATGGTTCCTTCAATGCTATGAGGAGAGTTTTGTCTCCAAAGACAGCATCAGCATCTGTCCAGCTTTCTCTCTCCCCTCAAGCTCCTGTGTCTACTTCTGCATCTACCGACCCCTCTAAGCGTAGAGACCCTGAGCCTCAAGTACCCCCACAGGGTGTCCCCTGCTCTTCTGAGACCTCCCCAGACCCTCCCACTGAGGAGGTGCCCAGAAAGAGACTGTGCAAGAGGAGGCACTTAGACTCCCCACAGGAGTCTTTGACATCTGACACGGACTTAGATGAGTCAGAAGGGTCCCCTCGGTCCCTCTCTGAGGATATCTCTTTTGCAGAGATACTAGAGATCTTTAGTCAGAGGGGCGACTGGCAGTCCAAGACCCCTACTGAGGATGAGTCTGTGCTCTTGAAGGCTTTTGGGTCTAAACCTTCCACTTCTTGGGTGTCTCCGCCTTACAACGAGCTCATGGATCTGATCTCTCATAAGGCGTGGGAGTCACCGGAGGCCATGGAACCTGTCCCTCGTAGACCCAATAAATTCATATCTGTCCCAGTCGATAAACCTTTTTTGACAAAAGGAGTGCCTATGGATGCCATGGTGGTGGCTGCAGCCACCAAAAATAAAGTATCTGAGACATCCTCTTCTATCCATCCCCCTAACAGAGATTCTAGGGTTATGGATAGATATGGGAAGCGCATGTTTAGCTCAGCGACTTTTTCTCTGCGATCACTGAACTACTTGACCCATTTTACAAGACTACAGAGAGATCTCCTGAAAGAGCTAGGAGATACTCTCCAGGGTACAGTAGCTGCAGGAGTGGCCAACAAAGTCAAAGCCCAGCTCGCTACCCTTAACTCAGTAGTGAACTCGTCCATGCGTCTCATATCCTATGCAGCTGATGGTTCGAGTAGAGCTGCTAGTTCGGGCATTGATCTTCACAGACAAGCCTGGATGTGTCTCTGTTCCTTTGCGGAACCCTTCAAGTCTTCTTTTATTAATACCCCATTTGATGGCTCATCACTGTTTGGCCCCAAAGTAAAGGAAACTTTAACCAGATGTGAACAGGAAGGCAAGACTTTATCTGCCGTTGGGATCCGCTTTTCCACTCCTACTCGGCCCTACCCCAAGGGCCCTAGGGGGGGGGGGAATGTGGTTCCGAAAAAACTCAAGCAGCCTTTCACAACACACAAGGTGAAACCCCCTCTAGAGGCAGTGGAGGGGGTTATAACAGAGGATTCCACCCCCGTGGCAGTGGGGGTCCGCACCAACAGGGTGACAGGAGTCAGTTCTCCGGTACATCCTACCAGCGCTCCTGAAAGGGGGCCTGACTGCTCGGCTCTGAAGGCAGTCGGAGGTTGCTTGTCTTTGTACCCAGAAGCCTGGATAAACATAACATTGGATACTTGGGTACAAAGCATCATTTCCAGAGGATATTTCATACCGTTCTTTACCCCTCCCATTCCTATCAAAAAAATCCCAGATGTTCCACCCAATCTCAGGGAACAAGCAATCATAGAGGTCCTCAGATTGCTAGAAAAAAAGAGTCATCCAACCAGTCCCAGCAGACCAAGTCGGATTCAGAATTTATTCAGGATTCTTTTTGGTACCAAAGAAAACAGGGGACTGGAGACCTATCTTGGACCTCAACAGAATCAACAAGTTCAAAAAGAAAGAGAAGTTCTGAATGGTCACACTTCAGTCCATTCTTCCCTTTTTAGGGAAAGGCAATTGGATGTGCTCCATAGATCTCAAGGACGCATACTATCACATAAAGATGGACAGACACTCCAGAGATCATCTGCGCTTCCAGCTGGGAGCCAGTCATTACCAGTTTTGAGGCCTGCCCTTTGGTCTCACTTCAGCCCCCAGAGTGTTCACCAAATGCATGGCAGTGGTCACGGCTCACCTGAGGTGTCTAGGATTCCAGGTGTTTCCATACTTAGAATATTGGGTCCTCACCGCTACCACCAGGCATCAATTGACTCAGGCAACACAATACACTCTGACACTCTGCCATCAATTAGGCATTACGATCAACTTCGAAAAGCCTGCCTTATCGCCATCTCAGCATACCGTTTTTATAGGAGCAGAGTTAGATATCTCAACCACCACTCTACATCTCCCTATCGAAAGAGTCTCCCTTCTTTGCCAAAATGTCAGCTCACTGGTGTCAAAGAACAAAGCTACAGCAGCAGAGGTATTGAAAGTACTAGGTTTGATGGCGGCAGCAATCCTGACTATACCACTTGCAAGGATGCATATGCAAATCCTTCAATGGCTTCTTTTCACTCAGTGGTCTTACCAGAAACTACCAATGCACCACATGATTCTTATCACGAATTCTTGCAGGAGAGACCTTTGGTGGTGGTTGATGTCTCTTCATGTTACAGTCGGGAGACCCTTTGCCCCCCCCCCCCAGTAGCCACTGTGACCATGGACGCTTCCCTGATAGGGTGGGGGGGGGCATTTTCAGGGAAAGGCTGCCCAGGGCACATGGACAGATCAAGAATCACATCTGCACATCAATGTTCTAGAGCTGAGAGCGGTACTTTTGGCATTGCAGTACTTTCAGGACTCTCTCCCTCTAGGGACTATTGCAATTCAGACCAACAACATGTCAGTAGTCTGGTACTTGAACAAGCAGGGCAGAACCAAGTCTTACCCCCTTTGTCGAGAAGCCCTCAGGGTTTGGCAATGGGCTGTGTCGTCCCAGCGTTTTCTGTTAGCAAAGCACATCCCGGGGAAATCCAATGTCATAGCGGACAAGCTAAGCAGGGCAATATTACTCCCTCATGAGTGGTCTCTCAATCAACAGGTTGCGGTGTTGATTTTCTGCAAGTGGGGCCAGCCTTGCTGCAACCTTTTTGCCAGCCACATCAATTCAAACTGCAGAAGCTACTTTGCCCTGATGCCACCTCCCGGTCATCCCCCGAGAGATGCACTTTTACACAATTGGCCCCCTGGTCTCCTTTATGCATTTCCACCCTTCCCATTAATACCCAGATTTCTACAGAAAGCAAAATCGCTGGGAAGGAAGGTTATACTCATAGCCCCCTACTGGCCTCAACAGATTTGGTTTCTCTTTCTTCACCATCATCTGTTGGAGGATCCATGGATCCTGGACCCAGTTCCAGACCTTCTGACGCACCCGTCAGGGGACCTTCATCCTTCTCTACAGTCCCTGAAACTGACTGCTTGGCTAATCCACTTCCCCTAATTGCCAGGCTTCATTCAATTTCAGAAGGTACAAGACAGATTCTCTTGTCCTCTCACAAGCCATCTACCAGGAAATTATATGGCAGCAAATGGAAAAGGTTCTCAATTTGGGCCAACGCAGAACATTGACCCTTTTCAAGCTCCGCTATCTTTGATTTTGGAATTTTTGACAAAAAGTTTTAAGGAAGGGGCAGCAGCTGCTACAGTTCGAGTTCAGTTTGCTGCTATCTCAAATTTTCACCTTGGTCTTGATGGATCAAATATTATGAGCCATAAATTATCCAAAACCTTCCTTAAAGGCATTCTTCATTTGAGACCTCAGATCAAAATTCCCTTTTCTCCCTGGAATTTAAACCTTATGCTGTCTCAACTTATTCTTCCTCCCTTTGAACCAGCTTTTTCTTGTGCTTTAAAATTCTTATTGTGGAAAACAATTTTTCTTGTGGCCATTACGTCTGCCCGCAGAGTGTCAGAACTTCAAGCATTATCCATCAGACCACCCAACATGATCTTCCATGCTGATAGAGTACCTCTCAGAATGAACCCCTCTTTTTTACCTAAAGTCTATTCTGAGTCAAACATCAATCAGGTCATTGAACTACCAGTGTTCTTCCCCAACCACTCTAACAACTTACAATATATGCTGCACAAACTTGATGTTCACAGACAGCTCAGATTTTGTCTTGACAGAACTAAGGATATTAGGAAATCAGATCAACTTTTTGTAGCCTTCTCAGAAGCAAGAAAAGGCAATCCAGTGGCTAAAACAACCTTATCTAAATGGTTATCCGATTGTATATCCTTTGTTTATGAAAATGTGAACATGCCTTTAACGCAGAAACCAAAAGCTCATTCCACCAGAGCTGTCTCTACCTCTTCTGCTTTTCAAGCTAAATTGCCCCTTGACAATATTTGCGCTGCAGCCACTTGGTCTAAGATTCATACCTTTATCACGCATTACAAAGTAGATAAGGCTTCAAGGGACAGGTCTTCCTTTGGTTCTACAGTACTGAAGAACATACTCCCATGAGCCACCCACGGTTGAGGGTGCTAGGGATGCTACCCATCAGTGAGAATAATCAGCGAGATTAACAACTTCACATATAGAAGTTATGTACTTACCATAACGTACCATGTGAGTTGTTTATCTGACATTTATTCTCACATCCCTCCCTCCTTCCCCCTCCTGGCTGACTGTTGGCTTAGAGGCTAGTACCATCCTGGTTATTCAATATTTCACTTTCCCTTTGGGTACTCTTCTTCGTAGATATATATAAGAGAGTATGTACAGGTTGTATATATGTATATATATATATATATATATATATATATATATATATATATATATATATATATATATATATATATATGTATAGACTATTATTCGAAGCAAACAAGATCTGAGGTAATTCTAGCAGCGCATGGTGGGATAAGGAACTGGTCTCGAGCTACTGGCAAACCTTGAGCTTGCTATCGGCCGTGTTGTAGCCGAGGATTGGCTCCAACCCATCAGTGAGAATAAAGACGAGATAAACAACTCACATGGAACGCTATGGTAAGTACATAACTTCTATTTGTTGTTGTTTGTCTTTCGGCTTTTTCCCGGTAAGGGGTCACCACAGCGGAACTCCGGTCCGCTAATGATTGGCATTAGATTTTTACGAAACGCCGAGGTGCCAGCTCGATGCCCAACCTTCAACGAAGGCACACCCATTTATTGCCAAACTGTACTTCCCATTAATGCTTTCCAACTTCCCCCTTTTACATATTAACATTCCAAATGCAGGTAAACTTCACTTTCAGGGACATACAGTATTTTAATGCTCATATTATTAAAAGAAAACATTATTTTTGATGTTATACAGTCACTGCTATGAAAAAAGTATAAAAGTGCACATTATGAACTTTATCTAAAGCATTTTATTAAGGATGCTACAGTTTATAAGTCCAACTTGAAAGATAGAACATTAGCTGTGTCTTATTTTGTTTCTAAATTGCAACAATCAGTTCTGTCTCCTTTTGCACAAATAATGCCTCAGTCGAATGCACCCCTTTTGATAAGGCACATCTCCTTTTACAGTAAAGAAGTCACATAAAGAGCGCAATGATGCACTACATCTTTTTGTTTTCATACTCACATTGCCCTAGGCAAGCCATTGCAATGTTTAATATTAGTCATGTAACTGATCATTGCTTTCACATATAACCCCCCCCCCCAAAAAAAAAAAATACCTACTTTCTTTGTAGACATCTATCTTATTGTAAACAAAATGAAAGATAGAATGGCTAAAATAATTTATTTTCACAAATTTGCCCTCGTACATGTACCGTCCTCTTGACAAGCCATGAAATGATTATTTAATAGAGATCATGTGACTGCCATTTGCTTTAAATTAAGTGAAATTACACTGAAAAGACTAAATGTACGCTAAACTACTGAATGTCAATACAAACTAGCTAGACCATTTTTCTGAAAGAATGAGGTTCACTTATGTTGTTGGGCTTTTCCCGGTTAGGGGTCGCCACAGCGGCACTCCTGTCCGCTAATTATTGACAGTAGATTTTCACGGTGCCAAGTTGCCAGCTTGACGCCCAACCTTCAAAGAAGGCACGCCCATTCATGCATGTCTTTTGGAATGCCACTCGACCCGCGGGGAGGACATGCAGACTCCACAAAGAAGGCACTCCCTGCAAACTAGCTGAGAATCGAACGGGAGAACCTCTTGCTGTGAGGCAGACACGCTACCGCTGCACCACCGCAAATAAAACACACAGGTTCACTCATGTGAGGGAAGCAAAGTACTCCCAGATGATGAAGGGAGCAGCTACCTATGTACTAAGCACATGCCTTACTAATCATTTGTGTGACTATGTTACAGTGCCGTCGACATTTACTGTGCGTACTGGATATGCATAAAAGGGATTTTAGATTATGGATGTATAGGGAACAACAGTCACTGCAGTGTTGTTTAGTAACTCAGCAGTAGTGAGGCTCAGCCCTTCTCATGCTTGTATTCCTGGTTCACCTTTGCCATGTTATTACTCTCCGTCTCCAGTACAGATGTGTAACCTCAGCTGTTGCACAGGTCTGGAGCCACATGTTCTACCTGCATGATGAGTGAAGGTGGTCATTTTCTGCTCAGACACATACACAAGGAAATGTTCCCAGGTAAGGAGAAACTCACTTCATGGCAACATATAGTAGATAGCTAGCTAGCTATACAGTAGATAACATAGCTTATCAACTCTAACAACAAGAAACATGACTGAAGAATTCACTGTTAAACTCTGCATTAGGTTAGACAGTCATGTGCAATGCTTGCCACAAAAAATAGACATTCACTGTAGAAAACACCCTTATCAAGAACAGTAGAAAGACCATAGGTTTAATGTGTTAAACCATGGATGCTCCTTAAATATTATTACATTCTCCCAAACATCTTGGTCGTGAAAGTATAATGGACAGCATATCTAATCAGCTGTGTAGTGTGCCCATACAGGAATGACATCTGTTACTTGTGGATCATAATGATCCCACTCCCCACCCCCTACCCCTACCACTGGCAAGGTTATGGTGTATGTTACAGTTTTTTTTTTGTCTGGTGTATTTTGCTAGAAGACCAGCAAACTATAATAACTTTTATTTTATTAATAAACTGAAAAGATCAGTAGCTGTCCAGATCATCTCTGCCTTTATTACATATATCCATTTAGTTTCTTCCATGTGTAGTTTTCACTCATTAGCTTAGCGCAGTACTGCTTGTCAACAAATCAAGCAAGATCAAGTTATCATCAGTAATTACCCATGCCCATTTTTGGTGACATTAATCAACATGACTGAATCAACTAGAGCCATATTTTACACCGTCGAGTAGCTCGCCCTGCCACGGTGCCCAGTCTGTGATCCGTGTTCTCTTATCTTGAGGATACTGCGCACCACCGTAGATGCCCAAAGCGGTTGGTCTGTACAACTCTTCCCCTGTTGGGCACCATGTAGAGTTTGTGCTGCAGCCCACAGTTCCATTCATTGGTGAGTTTGAGATGGAAACACTCAGCATGTTTTTCGGAAATGGGAAAAATATAATATATAAAATATACACTGCCTTCTAATAGGAGCAGTTGCAGGACTGAGAAACTCCAGGTGCTTAAACCTAATGCCATTAATTTCCAGTGCATTAATTACAGGAAAAAAATATTTTTAGCTATTTAACAATTGCTACATAACACTGAGAAGGCAATCTGCGTGTTTTTGGCGGGGAGTGGGATCATAGCAGAAGATGCATAGCACACCAGTGTTATATCTGCTCTCTCACAGCTGCAAGACAGAGGTTACCTCTATTCAGTGTGTAGGATACTGAGCATAGTGACAGGGCTTTGAGTCAGCCCATGTAGGACATATTGTTTAACCTCATGGCAGACGATACATAGCACACCAGTGTTATATCTGCTCTCTCACAGCTACAAGACACAGGTTACCTCTATTCAGTCTGTAGGATACTGAGCATAGTGACAGGGCTTTGAGTCGGCCCATGTAGGACATATTGTTTAGGCTCATGGCAGACGATACATAGCACACCAGTTTTATATCTGCTCTGTCACAGCTACAAGACACAGGTTACCTCTATTCAGTCTGTAGGATACTGAGCATAGTGACAGGGCTTTGAGTCAGCCCATGTAGGACATATTGTTTAGGCTCATGGCAGACGATACATAGCACACCAGTGTTATATCTGCTCTCTCACAGCTACAAGACACAGGTTACCTCTATTCAGTCTGTAGGATACTGAGCATAGTGACAGGGCTTTGAGTCGGCCCATGTAGGACATATTGTTTAGGCTCATGGCAGACGATACATAGCACACCAGTGTTATATCTGCTCTCTCACAGCTACAAGACACAGGTTACCTCTATTCAGTCTGTAGGATACTGAGCATAGTGACAGGGCTTTGAGTCGGCCCATGTAGGACATATTGTTTAGGCTCATGGCAGACGATACATAGCACACCAGTGTTATATCTGCTCTCTCACAACTACAAGACACAGGTTACCTCTATTCAGTCTGTAGGATACTGAGCATAGTGACAGGGCTTTGAGTCGGCCCATGTAGGACATATTGTTTAGGCTCATGGCAGACGATACATAGCACACCAGTGTTATATCTGCTCTCTCACAGCTACAAGACACAGGTTACCTCTATTCAGTCTGTTGGATACTGAGCATAGTGACAGGGCTTTGAGTCGGCCCATGTAGGACATATTGTTTAGGCTCATGGCAGACGATACATAGCACACCAGTGTTATATCTGCTCTCTCACAGCTACAAGACACAGGTTACCTCTATTCAGTCTGTAGGATACTGAGCATAGTGACAGGGCTTTGAGTCGGCCCATGTAGGACATATTGTTTAGGCTCATGGCAGACGATACATAGCACACCAGTGTTATATCTGCTCTCTCACAGCTACAAGACACAGGTTACCTCTATTCAGTCTGTAGGATACTGAGCATAGTGACAGGGCTTTGAGTCGGCCCATGTAGGACATATTGTTTAGGCTCATGGCAGACAATACATAGCACACCAGTGTTATATCTGCTCTCTCACAGCTACAAGACACAGGTTACCTCTATTCAGTCTGTAGGATACTGAGCATAGTGACAGGGCTTTGAGTCAGTCCATGTAGGACATATTGTTTAGGCTCATGGCAGATGATACATAGCACACCAGTGTTATATCTGCTCTCTCACAGCTACAAGACACAGGTTACCTCTATTCAGTCTGTTGGATACTGAGCATAGTGACAGGGCTTTGAGTCGGCCCATGTAGGACATATTGTTTAGGCTCATGGCAGACGATACATAGCACACCAGTGTTATATCTGCTCTCTCACAGCTACAAGACACAGGTTACCTCTATTCAGTCTGTAGGATACTGAGCATAGTGACAGGGCTTTGAGTCGGCCCATGTAGGACATATTGTTTAGGCTCATGGCAGACGATACATAGCACACCAGTGTTATATCTGCTCTCTCACAACTACAAGACACAGGTTACCTCTATTCAGTCTGTAGGATACTGAGCATAGTGACAGGGCTTTGAGTCGGCCCATGTAGGACATATTGTTTAGGCTCATGGCAGACGATACATAGCACACCAGTGTTATATCTGCTCTCTCACAGCTACAAGACACAGGTTACCTCTATTCAGTCTGTTGGATACTGAGCATAGTGACAGGGCTTTGAGTCGGCCCATGTAGGACATATTGTTTAGGCTCATGGCAGACGATACATAGCACACCAGTGTTATATCTGCTCTCTCACAGCTACAAGACACAGGTTACCTCTATTCAGTCTGTAGGATACTGAGCATAGTGACAGGGCTTTGAGTCGGCCCATGTAGGACATATTGTTTAGGCTCATGGCAGACGATACATAGCACACCAGTGTTATATCTGCTCTCTCACAGCTACAAGACACAGGTTACCTCTATTCAGTCTGTAGGATACTGAGCATAGTGACAGGGCTTTGAGTCGGCCCATGTAGGACATATTGTTTAGGCTCATGGCAGATGATACATAGCACACCAGTGTTATATCTGCTCTCTCACAGCTACAAGACACAGGTTACCTCTATTCAGTCTGTAGGATACTGAGCATAGTGACAGGGCTTTGAGTCGGCCCATGTAGGACATATTGTTTAGGCTCATGGCAGACGATACATAGCACACCAGTGTTATATCTGCTCTCTCACAGCTACAAGACACAGGTTACCTCTATTCAGTCTGTAGGATACTGAGCATAGTGACAGGGCTTTGAGTCGGCCCATGTAGGACATATTGTTTAGGCTCATGGCAGATGATACATAGCACACCAGTGTTATATCTGCTCTCTCACAGCTACAAGACACAGGTTACCTCTATTCAGTCTGTTGGATACTGAGCATAGTGACAGGGCTTTGAGTCGGCCCATGTAGGACATATTGTTTAGGCTCATGGCAGACGATACATAGCACACCAGTGTTATATCTGCTCTCTCACAGCTACAAGACACAGGTTACCTCTATTCAGTCTGTAGGATACTGAGCATAGTGACAGGGCTTTGAGTCGGCCCATGTAGGACATATTGTTTAGGCTCATGGCAGACGATACATAGCACACCAGTGTTATATCTGCTCTCTCACAACTACAAGACACAGGTTACCTCTATTCAGTCTTATTGGATACTGAGCATAGTGACAGGGCTTTGAGTCGGCCCATGAAGGACATATTGTTTAGGCTCATGGCAGACGATACATAGCACACCAGTGTTATATCTGCTCTCTCACAGCTACAAGACACAGGTTACCTCTATTCAGTCTGTTGGATACTGAGCATAGTGACAGGGCTTTGAGTCGGCCCATGTAGGACATATTGTTTAGGCTCATGGCAGACGATACATAGCACACCAGTGTTATATCTGCTCTCTCACAGCTACAAGACACAGGTTACCTCTATTCAGTCTGTAGGATACTGAGCATAGTGACAGGGCTTTGAGTCGGCCCATGTAGGACATATTGTTTAGGCTCATGGCAGACGATACATAGCACACCAGTGTTATATCTGCTCTCTCACAGCTACAAGACACAGGTTACCTCTATTCAGTCTGTAGGATACTGAGCATAGTGACAGGGCTTTGAGTCGGCCCATGTAGAACATATTGTTTAGGCTCAAGGCAGATGATACATAGCACACCAGTGTTATATCTGCTCTATCACAACTACAAGACACAGGTTACCTCTATTCAGTCTGTTGGATACTGAGCATAGTGACAGGGCTTTGAGTTGGCCCATGTAGGACATATTGTTTAGGCTCATGGCAGACGATACATAGCACACCAGTGTTATATCTGCTCTCTCACAGCTGCAAGACACAGGTTACCTCTATTCAGTCTGTTGGATACTGAGCATAGTGACAGGGCTTTGAGTCGGCCCATGTAGGACATATTGTTTAGGCTCATGGCAGATGATACATAGCACACCAGTGTTATATCTGCTCTCTCACAGCTACAAGACACAGGTTACCTCTATTCAGTCTGTTGGATACTGAGCATAGTGACAGGGCTTTGAGTCGGCCCATGTAGGACATATTGTTTAGGCTCATGGCAGATGATACATAGCACACCAGTGTTATATCTGCTCTCTCACAGCTACAAGACACAGGTTACCTCTATTCAGTCTGTAGGATACTGAGCATAGTGACAGGGCTTTGAGTCGCTCCATGTACGACATATTGTTTAGGCTCATGGCAGACGATACATAGCACACCAGTGTTATATCTGCTCTCTCACAACTACAAGACACAGGTTACCTCTATTCAGTCTGTTGGATACTGAGCATAGTGACAGGGCTTTGAGTCGGCCCATGTAGGACATATTGTTTAGGCTCATGGCAGACGATACATAGCACACCAGTGTTATATCTGCTCTCTCACAGCTACAAGACACAGGTTACCTCTATTCAGTCTGTTGGATACTGAGCATAGTGACAGGGCTTTGAGTCGGCCCATGTAGGACATATTGTTTAGGCTCATGGCAGACGATACATAGCACACCAGTGTTATATCTGCTCTCTCACAGCTACAAGACACAGGTTACCTCTATTCAGTCTGTAGGATACTGAGCATAGTGACAGGGCTTTGAGTCGGCCCATGTAGGACATATTGTTTAGGCTCATGGCAGACGATACATAGCACACCAGTGTTATATCTGCTCTCTCACAACTACAAGACACAGGTTACCTCTATTCAGTCTGTTGGATACTGAGCATAGTGACAGGGCTTTGAGTCGGCCCATGTAGGACATATTGTTTAGGCTCATGGCAGATGATACATAGCACACCAGTGTTATATCTGCTCTCTCACAGCTGCAAGACACAGGTTACCTCTATTCAGTCTGTTGGATACTGAGCATAGTGACAGGGCTTTGAGTCGGCCCATGTAGGACATATTGTTTAGGCTCATGGCAGACGATACATAGCACACCAGTGTTATATCTGCTCTCTCACAGCTACAAGACACAGGTTACCTCTATTCAGTCTGTAAGATACTGAGCATAGTGACAGGGCTTTGAGTTGGCCCATGTAGGACATATTGTTTAGGCTCATGGCAGACAATACATAGCACACCACTCTTATATCTGCTCTCTCACAACTACAAGACACAGGTTACCTCTATTCAGTCTGTAGGATACTGAGCATAGTGACAGGGCTTTGAGTCGGCCCATGTAGGACATATTGCTTAGGCTCATGGCAGATAATACATAGCATACCAGTGTTATATCTCCTCTCTCACAGCTACAAGACACAGGTTACCTCTATTCAGTCTGTAGGATACTGAGCATAGTGACAGGGCTTTGAGTTGGCCCATGTAGGACATATTGTTTAGGCTCATGGCAGACGATACATAGCACACCAGTGTTATATCTGCTCTCTCACAGCTACAAGACACAGGTTACCTCTATTCAGTCTGTAGGATACTGAGCATAGTGACAGGGCTTTGAGTCGGCCCATGTAGGACATATTGTTTAGGCTCATGGCAGACGATACATAGCACACCAGTGTTATATCTGCTCTCTCACAGCTACAAGACACAGGTTACCTCTATTCTGTCTGTTGGATACTGAGCATAGTGACAGGGCTTTGAGACGGCCAATGTAGGACATATTGTTTAGGCTCATGGCAGATGATACATAGCACACCAGTGTTATATCTGCTCTCTCACAGCTACAAGACACAGGTTACCTCTATTCAGTCTGTAAGATATTGAGCATAGTGACAGGGCTCTGAGTCGGCCGATGTAGGACATATTGTTTAGGCTCAAGGCAGATGATACATAGCACACCAGTGTTATATCTGCTCTATCACAACTACAAGACACAGGTTACCTCTATTCAGTCTGTTGGATACTGAGCATAGTGACAGGGCTTTGAGTCGGCCCATGTAGGACATATTGTTTAGGCTCATGGCAGACGATACATAGCACACCAGTGTTATATCTGCTCTCTCACAGCTACAAGACACAGGTTACCTCTATTCAGTCTGTAGGATACTGAGCATAGTGACAGGGCTTTGAGTCGGCCCATGTAGGACATATTGTTTAGGCTCATGGCAGACGATATATAGCACACCAGTGTTATATCTGCTCTCTCACAGCTACAAGACACAGGTTACCTCTATTCAGTCTGTTGGATACTGAGCATAGTGACAAGGCTTTGAGTCGGCCCATGTAGGACATATTGTTTAGGCTCATGGCAGACGATACATAGCATACCAGTGTTATATCTCCTCTCTCACAGCTACAAGACACAGGTTACCTCTATTCAGTCTGTAGGATGCAGAGCATAGTGACAAGGCTTTGAGTTGGCACATGTAGGACATATTGTTTAGGCTCATGGCAGATGATACATAGCACACCAGTGTTATATCTGCTCTCTCACAACTACAAGACACAGGTTACCTCTATTCAGTCTGTAGGATACTGAGCATAGTGACAGGGCTTTGAGTCGGTCCATGTAGGACATATTGTTTAGGCTCATGGCAGACGATACATAGCACACCAGTGTTATATCTGGTCTCTCACAACTACAAGGCACAGGTTACCTCTATTCAATCTGTAGGATACTGAGCATAGTGACAGGGCTTTGAGTCGGCCCATGTCGAACATATTGTTTAGGCTCATGGCAGAGGATACATAGCACACCAGTGTTATATCTTCTCTCACACAGCTACAAGACACAGGTTACCTCTATTCAGTCTGTTGGATACTGAGCATAGTGACAGGGCTTTGAGTCGGCCCATGTAGGACATATTGTTTAGGCTCATGGCAGACGATACATAGCACACCAGTGTTATATCTGCTCTCTCACAGCTGCAAGACACAGGATACCTCTATTCAGTCTGTTGGATACTGAGCATAGTGACAGGGCTTTGAGTCGGCCCATGTAGGACATATTGTTTAGGCTCATGGCAGATGATACATAGCACCTGATGTATATCTGCTCTCTCACAGCTATAAGACACAGGTTTTCTATTCCAGTTTGTTGGATACTGAGCATAGTGACAGGGGCTTTTGAGTCGGCCCAAAGAGGACATATTGTTTTAGGCTCATGGCAGGCAGTACATAATAGTACACCAGTGTTATATCTGTCTCTCACCTTTACAAGACACAGGTTACCTGTATTCAGTCAGGATACTGAGCATAGTGACAGGGAGCTTTGAGTAAAGCCCCATATGGGACATATTGTTTAGTCTCATGGCAGAAGATACATAGCACACCAGTGTGATATCTGCTCTCTCACACCTACAAGACACAGGTTTCCTATATTCACTCTGTGGGACACTGAGCATAGTGACAGCTTGATTCGGCCCATGTGGGACATATTGTTTGGGCTCATGGCGAGACAATACATAACACCAGTGTTATGTCTGCCCTGTCACTACTGCAAGACTGGAGTTACCTCTATTCAGTTGTGGGATGCCAGGCATAGTGACGGGCTTTGAGTCGGCCCATGTAGGACATATTGTTTGGGCTCATGGCGGGCGATACATAGCACCTGTTATATCTGCTCTCTCACAGCTACAAGACACAGGTTACCTCTATTCAGTCTGTAGGATACTGAGCATAGTGACAGGGTTTGGGTCGGCCCATAACAGGACACTATTGTTTTGGGCTCATGGCGGATGAGTACATAGCACACCAGTGTTATATCTGCACTCTCACAGATACAAGACACAGGTTACCTCTATTCAGTCTGTAGGATACTGAGCATAGTGACAGGGCCTTGAGTCGGTCCATGTCCCGGACATGAACTTGGGCTCATGACGAGCGATACATAGCACACCAGTGTTATATCTGCTCTCACAACTTCTGAGACAGGTTACCTCTGTTTGGTCTGTGGGATACTGAGCATAGTGAGGGCTTTGGGTCGGCCATGTAGGACATATTGTTGGCTCATAGCAGACGATACATAGCACACCAGTGTTTTATCTGCTCTCTCACAGCTACAAGACACAGGTTACCTCTATTCAGTCTGAGGATACTGAGCATAGTGGCAGGGCTTTCAGTCGGTCCATGTAGGACATATTGTTTAGGCTCACGGCAGACGATACATAGCCAACCAGTGTTATATCTGCTCTCTCACAACTACAAGACACAGGTTACCTCTATTCAGTCTGTAGGATACTGTGCATAGTGACAGGGCTTTGAGTCGGCCCATGTAGGACATATTGTTTAGGCTCGTGGCAGACGATACATAGCACACCAGTGTTATATCTGCCCTCTCACAGCTACAAGACACAGGTTACCTCTGTTCCAGTCTGGGATACTGAGCATAGTGACGGGGCTTTGATGCGGCCCATGTTAGGACATATTGCTTAGGGTCGTGGCAGATGATACATAGCACACGAGTGTTATATCTGCTCTCACCTTCTGAACACAGGTTACCTCCTGTTGGTCTGTAGGATACTGAGCTTTGATGACAGGGATTTGAGTCGGCCCATGTAGGACATATTGTTTTAGGCTCGGCTGGCAGGCGATACACTGCTTTACCAGTGTTATATCTGCTCTCTCACAGCCACAAGACACCCAGGTTACCTCTATTCAGTCTGTTGGATACTGAGCATAGTGACAGGGGCTTTGAGTGCGGCCCATGTAGGACTGAATGGCAGGCCCATGGCAGACGATACCTAGCACATCAGTGTTATATCTGCTCTCTCACAGCTGCAAGACACAGGTTACCTCTATTCAGTCTGTTGGATACTGAGCATAGTGTCAGGAGCTTTTGAGTCGGCCCATGGGACATATTGTTTAGGCTCATGGCAGACGATACATAGCACACCAGTGTTATATCTGCTCTCTCACAGCTACAAGACTGGGTTACCTCTATTCAGTCCTGTAAGATACTGAGCATAGTGACAGGGCTTTGAGTTGGCCCATGTAGGACATATTGTTTAGGCTCATGGTAGACAATACATAGCACACCACTCTTATATCTGCTCTCTCACAACTACTAGACACAGGTTACCTCTATTCAGTCTGTGGGATACTGAGCATAGTGACATGGCTTTGAGTGTCGGCCCATGTAGGACATGTTGTTTTAGGCTCATGGCAGACGATACATAGCACAGCAGTGTTATATCTGCTCTCTCACAGCTACAAGATACAGGTTACCTCTATTCAGTCTGAAGGATACTGAGCATAGTGACAGGGCCATGAGTCGGCCATGTGGGACATATTGTTTAGGCTCATGGCAGGCGATACATAGCACACCAGTGTTATATCTGCCCTCTCACAGCTACAAGACACAGGTTACCTCTGTTCAGTCTATAGGATACTGAGCATAGTGACAGGGCTTTGAGTCGGCCCATGTCGAACATATTGTTTAGGCTCAAAGCAGATGATACATAGCACACCAGTGTTATATCTGCTCTCTCACAACTACAAGACACAGGTTACCTCTATTCAGTCTGTAAGATACTGAGCATAGTGACAGGGCTTTGAGTTGGCCCATGTAGGACATATATTGTTTAGGCTCATGGTAGACAATACATAGCACACCACTCTTATATCTGCTCTCTCACAACTACTAGACACAGGTTACCTCTATTCAGTCTGTAGGATACTGAGCATAGTGACAGGGCTTTGAGTCGGCCCATGTAGGACATGTTGCCTAGCCTCATGGCAGATGCTATATAGCACACCAGTGTTACATCTGCTCTCTCAAGCACAAGACACAGGTTACCTCTATTCAGTCTATTTGGATACTGAGCATAGTGACAGGGAGCTTTGGTGGGCGATGTGGGACATGTTGCTTGGGCTCATGGCCCAGGCGATATAGCACACCAGTGTTATATCTGCTCTCTCACAGCTACAAGACACAGGTTACCTCTATTCAGTCTGTTGGATGAAACTTAGTGACAGGGCTTTGAGTCGTATGTTGGACATATTGTTTGGCTCATGACGGGCGATACACGCCCGCACCCACCAGTCTTATATCTGCTCTCTCACAGCTACAGAACACAGGTTACCTCTATTCAGTCTACCTTAGGATACAGGGCATAGTGACAAGGCTTTGAAATTGACCCGTGTTGGACATATTGTTTGGGCTCATGGCGGAGCGATACACTTAGCACACCAGTGTTATATCTATCTCACAACTACAAGACACAGGTTGCCTCTCTATTCAGTCTGTTGGATACTGAGCATAGTAACAGGGCTTTGGCATCGGCCCATGTAGGACATATAGTTTTTATGCTCTTGGCAGGCGATACGCCTTTTCCAGTGTTATATCTGCTCTCACAGCTATAAGACACAGGTTAAATCTATTCAGTTTGTTGGATACTGAGCATAGTGACAGGGCTTTGAGTCGGCCCATGAAGGACATATTGTTTTGGGCTCATGGCAGGCGGTACATAGTACCTCAGTGTTATATCTGCTCTCCACCTTCTAAGACACAGGTTACCTGTATTCAGTCTGTTTTACGGCTAGTGCAGGGTTTTGGGTGGCCCAAGGAAAATTTTGTTTGGGCCAGGGAACGTCAAGACACCGGGTTTTAAATTCTTCTCTGTACAAGCAAGGACCCTTTATTTGGGGAATAGACATATGCGGGGTTTTGAGGGCCCATGGGACAATTGTTTAGGCTCTCAGCGAACAAGAACCTTTTAATCTGTTTACGACAAGAACAGGCCTTATTCGCTGTAGGAATAATGTGGGGGTTTTGAGTGGCCCTTTGGGGACATATTGTTTAGGTTTTCCCAGGCTACAAGACCCCGGGTTTTAAATTCTTCTCTCACAAGAACAGGCCTTATTCGCTGTAGGAATAATGTGGGGGTTTTGAGTGCCCTTTGGGGACAATTGTTTAGGCTCTTGGGGAAACAAGACCCCAGGTTATTTTCTCTCTC
>NC_056726.1:449219028-449226528 GCF_019279795.1 Protopterus annectens
ACAGTCCCGCATCCTACCCTCAGCTCCTTCTTCCCTTGTTTTATCTCACTTATCCTCTGCAAGTCACTTCACCATGTCATAATTCTGCTGACTTGACAATCTTTGTATTCAATTAAATGTAACTTTATTTAACTACATATGCTAACTGTTTAAATTAGTTCTGCCTTCCCTATTGTTGTAGCATTTATTTTTGTACCTTGCATTTTTGAAAATTCTCTGTAACCATCATTGTGTCTTTTGTACTAATGGAACATTGTATCTGTGGAGCTTTTCTCCCCGGGCCTCTGCTGAAAACGGGCCAGCTATGGCCCAGCCAGACTATCCCAGTCAACAAATGGAAATAAAAAATAAATAAATAATAAAAAAAATAACTAAGTACGTTACATGCAATTACATCGAAATAACTGCCTTTAGTGGCACTAGCAGGCTAGAGCTTAAAGATTTCTGCATTAGGCCACTGAGGTATAGCCTTGAAGACTGCACAGAACTGGGTCAGCCTACAAAAGTTCTTTAACAGACTAATAAACCAGCCACGTATTGATGTAAAAGGTAAAAGTAGCTACCTGTTAACAAGATGCCTGGCTAATATACTGTACTCTCCCCAGGATTATACACCGAGCCTCAATCCCGGTATCTGCATTGTTTGAATAGGCCCCATTTTTGGAGTATGTTAGGCTGGCAACTTGGATACTAATGGATTATTTCTGAACTTAGGCAAAACAAGAGGGGTCTATGGATGCCATTCTATGGCCCCCTTATTCCATATGGCACAGACTGGATTGTTAACACATTTAAGGAAGTATGGTTGTTCATACCTCTCTGCTCAGTTGAATTTCAGATAAGTGCCACCGATTGTTTTTTCCTCCTTACTAGAAGAATCACTAAGTGGTACTTACAAGACATAGTTACCACACAAGGAAACATGACAGAACATTCAGCTTGATCAGACTGATTGATACAAATAAATACTAGAGCACTAAAGGTATTCCAATAACGTCTGATGGACCAAAACAGATTTTATAATAGAACTGGCTTGAAATTTAGAACTACATCTGGGACTAAAGAGTTGTTATTGTTAAAGCATGTCAATATGTTGGCATTTTGTGGTCAGCTCAATGGTACACAAGAATGGAGTCTTAACTGTATCCCTAAAGATCTGGATTTGATTAGTGAGACTAGGTGTTAGAGGAACTATTTTCTGGAGGGATAAAAGTGAGTAGCCAAGGTCAGTTTACCTATTCTGGAGTCAGATCATTTGGTTTGATTCTGCTATGGGGCTGCCATCTGTGGTTCTTTGGGTAGTATTGCAAGAAGTAGAAAAGGACTGACAGTTACCACATAGTGCTGTAGCTGAAGGCTATATTGCATAAGACATGTGTGAGCATGTACGAGTACAGACATACACACACACACACACACACACACACACATGCATACAAGCACACACATATACATATACACAAACACATGCATGTGAGCACGCGCGCACGCGCGCACACACACACACACACACACACACACACACTCACACACACACATACACATATATGCATGAGAGCACTCACCTACACACACACACACACACACACACACACACACACACACACACACACACACACACACATACACACACACACACACACACACACACACACACACACACACACACACACACGCATGTGAGCACAAATGTATACACATACACAAATACAAATATTCAAGTGAGCATGCACACACACACACACACACACACACACACACACATATATGCATGAGAGCACTCACCTACACACACACACACACACACACACACACACACACACACACACACACACACACACACACACACAAACACACACATATGCACAAAACTGGACCAGCATTGTAAGTCCCACTGAAGAGGTGTTCCCATCAATCACTGAGGGAAGGAAGAAGTTAGGAACATACAAAAGCCTGATAACAATGCTGAGTAATGGTCATGATCCTCAACTCTCTTCTCCATCTCCTCCTTTCGTCTGATGGTAAGGGGAGCAGAGGCAAACAAGCTAATGAGAGGATTCAGTGGTCATGGAGGGATGGCAAAAAATACAGTTTAAAATATGCTAGCTGCATTAACAGCCAAGTAGTTTAAGATGAAGGCCTTGTTTACATTCAAAACTTGAACTTATTCTGGCTTTATTGTAAAGTCTGTGATTGGTCAACAAACATATCAGACTACCTGTGTGTTCTAGTGTTTTGGCAGTGAACCAGCAGAAAGCTTCTCCTGTTTGTATTCTTTAACCGCCACTGCAGCAGTATAAGACAGTGCCATCTTTACACTTCCGTTTGAATAGCCTGAGGAAATATTGCTAATGTAATTGAAATGGAAGTAGCAACTAGCTGCAGAACAAAAAGTCCTGGACTATATAATTAGAAATACAAAAAGCATTAGATGAGTTTGGGAGTTTCTGAGTTTAGTTCATGAGTGAGGGTTCAGGGGAGCAGGGAAGTAACCAACAAAATGGTGCAGTGATAGCAGTACTACCGGACTTGTACATGACTGTGATGATGAAGTTAGAGCTGAATCTTAAGACAAAGCTCTTAGTGTTCTGGTCACTCTGTGCGGCTGTACTCACCTATTGTCGTAAACATTGGGTATTAACAAAGACAATGAGGTACTGATATAAGTGGTAGGAATAAGGTTCGCTCATAGGTCATTAGGCTCACTGTCCATTTCAGAGAGAGTAGCTTTAAAATGTAAAAGAAATTTGGAGTGTAAGCTATTACTTTTCCATGCAAAGATGAAGTCAGATAAGGTGGTTTAGACACCTTATGAAGATGACCTTAGGACACCTCTCACATGAGGTGTACCAGGTACACCTCACTGCAAGGAATCACTAGGAGAGATGCAGGACATTAGACGGATTATATCTCTCAGATCATCTGGCAAATGCCACCAGGTACTGGAAATTGTTGGTAAGGATGGGAAAGTCTGGCATACACTGCTCAGCTTGCTATAACTGCAACCATTGTCATAACAAGTACTTTAGAAAATGTCATATTTATTTAATTTGTTTTATCTTCATTTCACCAATAATGTACCAAGTAAAAGCCTGAAAGCTCTGAAAACATCACTGTATCTGCCATTTGTTTCACCTGGATGATAGCTTAACAGCCCATTCTTTCCCCAAAATTTGTTAGATAAAACAATGAGGGCTAAAAGTAATTAATCAATATCAGTCTTTAAAGTCAGTGATTTCTTACATTTCAGAAAATGAATTTTAGCATACAAATCTTTGTATTCTATATAATTTCTAAAAAAAAAAAAAAGTGTTTTTATTTTATTTAGTTCTGCACCAGCCTTGGAAAAAAAATCCAGGTTCAAAAACTAAGTGTATTAACACTGCCACCTTCTGGCCATCTTGAAAACTTGCACTCAGAATGTCAAGACATTGTGGTAACTATTATGCTTAAATATACCATTCCTTTAGCTCATTGATTCACATATTCTGTCTCAGTGAGCCTTCCTCATATCACAAACAAGACACTGAGTCGCCCCTAGAAATTAAGAAAGTATCTTGGCCCTACTCAGATGTGCTGCTTTATACAAAAGCAGAGACATCTCCCAAACACACACACACACACACACACACACACACACACACACACACACACACACACACACACACACACCTCTCAACTGCACAGATTTTCACAGAATGTTCAGATTTTTGCCTTATATTTTTGGTCCATTTTTCATAAGATTGTGTTTTTTAGCAAATCGTTGGCAAATCATTTAGGATTTAAATATGAAAATAATGCCAGACATTTGAGTTTCAGACTTCATACCCTTCAGAAAATTCCTGCTAATGCTAATCCTGTTGCTCTATGTACTTTGTAAATTTGTAAGAGCAACATTTAAAATTTGTTCCTATTTTTGGCCCTTTGTCCAGATTTTTTGCTCTCCAAGAAGTTGAGAGGTATGACACACACACACACACACACACACACACACACACACACACACACACACAAACCAAGATTAGGCTTAGCACATTATTCTTGTATACTAACTTGCTGTTGGATGCCCATATAAACTGTTACATTTCTGCATTAAACATGACAGGCTTCATTCCTACAGAGTGGTGAACTGCCATTGTCATCCCCTTGCACAAAGGTGGTGCTACTACTGACCCTGGAAACTATCACCCCATGGTCCCAAAGTCATGGCCTCAAGCTAAATGCAAAAATATGTATCATCATATAGTTCGGCAAAAACATGACCCCTACTGATTACCATATCAACGGCAACCCCCTAAGCACACAACCTGTGGTGAGAGACCTGGGCACTCAGGTTGATAACAACCTCACATTCGACCATCATGTAGCAGCAGTGGTTAGAAAAGCCTTTTACTTGGTTCATCTCATAAGTAAAGGGATTGCATCCAGAAAAAAGGAGGTTATTACCTCTCTACACTCCTCCCTCATTAGACCAATAATTGAGTATAACGCCCCGTTTGGTATGTACCTCTCCAAACATCTGCACCAACTGGAAAGGCCACTGAAATACCTCATAAAGAGAATCAATGGCCTCCAACACCTGTCCTATGTGGGCAGGTTCAAATCACTATCACTGTACTCGGTATCATACAGATTTCTCAGGGGTGATCTGTGTCTCGCTTACAAGGCAATCTCGGACCCTGCCCTACTAGAGATGCTCCATATCCGTAAGTCTAACTCCTCATGCATTACCTGCTCAAAAGGCCTGAATCTAATATGCAACATCAACAAAACCTGCTGGAGAGACAGGTTTGTCTCCCTGAGGCTGCCCCATCTCTGGAATAGACTTCCCATACACACCAAACAGAGCACCTCGCTGACCTTCTTGAAGTGCAACCTTGATGAGTGGATGGGAAACTGCAGATTTGTCCCAGGGGTTCCACCTGTGTCCCTCATTGACAGGGGTGTCAGGTGCTTACTAAGGTTTCTTTTTGGGGATAAACTCTTTGCTGGACTTGTAAGGGCCCCAGGGCCATTAGCCTAGTAACCTCCTATGATCCTATGATCCTATTTCTACTTTAGTTAATGAATTCCACAAACTGCATTTTCAGGTTGAATTCCTGTATAGCATGCCTCACATTTAAGAAATACTGTATAGCATAACATGTTTCTAATATGCACATCTGAGGGCTCCTTTTTTTTTTTTTTTTTTTTTTTTGTTATATGGTCTGTAATGTTTTTCTAGGCAGGTGTGAAGTTGTACCTGTATAATAATAACATGGATAGGAGCATGATCTGTACCATACTGTTATTCTCTCCATCCTTTACTTTCCAACTGCAGATCAATAGTAACCTATTTATAAGAGCTGTATGTAGCAGTCGTACATACTGTTTATATGAATAAGTTTAATGTACTATTCAGTTTCCTAGCAGTCAATAAGTTTGTGAATTTTACTGCATTTTCTTAGTACTTTATGCTGGCATACTTAGTCTATAGATTTCCATCTTGGTTCCTTATTCATGTTTATGTATTTTAGATTTTAGGCTTATATTTATTTTGTTTTATTTATCTAATTCCATAGGTTGTGACTGAAGAAGTTCCAGTAGGACCAGCTCACTCAGTTATTAAAGTAAATAAACAAATAAGTAAATCAAGGAAAGGGGCATCAGACTTCTGTTACCCTCACTTTAGTAACGTTCACATAGCTTTATAAGCACTTACCATGAGTGCATGGATCGTGCAATCCCTAACAGAACCAAGATGCTATCCTCCAAAAAAGGAAGCCAATCTGGTGGTCCCCTGCTATAAACAAACTCTACAACAGAAGGAGGAAACTGATGCAAAAAAAGAGTAAAATCCCATGACTGGAGGAACTCCGTGGTCAGCCTCAGTAAGAAGCTGAGATCCCTTATAAAATCCTCCAAAGCTAGTTACGAAAACAAAATCGCCACTGATTCTAAAGACAACCACAAAGCATTCTATAGCTATGACAAGAATCTCAATGGTAACACTCAGATCTGCTCTGAGTTACAGCACAATGGCACTAAATATACAGAACCAGCTGATATTGCCAACATCCTGGCAGATAGGTTCAGTGCTAACTTTACCCCTCACTCATCCCCTAAAGGGCCCATCTCTATACCGGAAGAATGCAAAGTACCTGTAATCACGGCTGCACAGGTAAAAGACACACTCTTCAAAGCCAAGAACACAGCATCCATGGGACCTGACAACATCCCAGGCTGCGTTCTACATGAACTACAGAATGAACTGGCACCCCACCTAAGTACCATGTTCAATCATAGCCTCACCTCAGGCTTTGTGCCCATTGAATGGTGCACAGCAACAGTTATCCCACTCCACAAAGGCGGAGCCATCATGGACCCTGGGAACTACCGCCCCATTAGCCTGACGAGCCTGGTCTGCAAGGCTATAGAGAGTATCATCATAGAACTTATAAACAATGACACTGATAATCTCCAAACTCTGGACTCTACCCAGTTCGGGTTTGTAAAAGGCAGATCATGTCTCCTAAATCTGATAATCTTCTTTGAAGCGGTCACCAAAGCTGTAGATGAGGGTAAGGTGGTACACACAGCCTATCTAGATCTTGCCAAGGCTTTCAACACCATCCCCCACTCTGGAATTATAGACAAACTCACTAAATTTGGTATAAATCCCTATGCCACAAGATGGGTTGCCAATTGGCTCACTGACCAAACCCACACTGTGAAAGTAGCAGACTCTAAATCCATCTTCAGACCAGTGACAAGTGGAGTACCACAGGGTACAGTCCTAGGTCCTATCCTGTTTGGTATCTACTTCTCTGAAGTACAGGCTAACACAGAAGGTCTTTGGCTAACAAAGTTCGCAGATGACTGCAAACTAGGAGCTATAATCAAATCTCCTAACGATGTGGACATCCTACAAAAGGGCCTAACTGAGACATGTGCCTGGTGTCAAAGCCATGGCCCCAAGCTCAATGCCAAAAAGTGCATTGTCATCCCTTTTGGTGAAAACTCTGTTCCCATGAACTACTACATAGACGGTAGTCTACTTAACACCGAAAGTGTGATAAGAGACCTTGGGACACAGGTGGACAGTAGTCTCTCCTTTGATAATCACATTGCCACAGTAGTCAGGAAATCCTTCTATGCGGCACACCTCATCACAAAAGGTTTCTCATCCAGGAAAAAAGAGGTCATTGTGTCCCTCTCCTCATCACTCATTAGACTCATTATAGAGTACAACGCCCCTTTTGGTATGTACCTCACAAGACATATTCAACAACTGGAAAGGCCACAGAAATACCTCACAAAGAGGATTACCAGCCTCAAACAGATGCCCTACGCAGACCGTCTCAAAAAACTCCAGCTTTACTCTGTCGCATATCGCGATTTCTGCCTAACATGCAAAGCTATGTCAAACCCAGAGCTGTTAGACATGCTCCACATAAAGAAATCCCAATCCCTCGGAGTTACACGCTCTAGGGACCTAAACCTTGTCACCACAATAAACAG